>NC_060285.1:34118006-34237734 GCF_021613505.1 Equus quagga
TATTTTTAAATTAGATATATTAAAATTATTATTTCAAAAGAAAATTAAAGTTTATCAAAATTAACTTGATGTATTAATGGATTTAAGTGATTAGAATCTACTAATGCTAAGTATATGAATAAAAAGTAAAAGTTAGAGAGTCATTTTGGAGTTTTCATTTATCTGGCGAGCACCATCTGGACCACTGAATATTTCACATTTAATCAAATATTGACTTTGTATGTGTATAACTATAATATCAGTGAGTAATAAGACTTTTTAAAGAATAACTTAATACTGATAATAAAGTGTAAATTAATGTGTGGACTTTTGAAGCTCACTATACTTTGGGGAACTTAACAAAATATGATATGAAAATAAAACATCTTTATACTAATATACCACATTTTAGAAGATTCTTCAAAATCTCTAGGGTATGTAAGTTAAATGAAGAATTTGGGGCTCTGTCACCCCCCAATACCACAAGATATAGATATTATTTAAATGTTTACCTTTTTTTCAGAGTTAATAACTGCAATGCAATTCTCCCCAAATTAAAGGTAATAAATGTATGTGACAGATTTATAAATGTAAAATGTCATCATTAATAAATATAAACTGTCATCTGTTCAATAGAAATAGTTTTTAAAAGCATGGTTTTGACAGTATACCATTATTATCTAAAATACGTTATGTTAAAAGAATTTCCTTTAAATAGTAACTTTACCTACAACATCTATTAAACCAATGACAAAAGGCCAAAATACACTACTTTGATATATAAATCCAACTTTTTACAATTAGCCTAAAAAATCCTTTTAGAACTAAATGATCAAAGAATTCAATATGATCCATGGGGGCAGGGAGTAGACCACTGAGGCACAGAATACAAGCAAAATAAAAACTGATGCTGTTAATTTTAGAAATAATTTAATTTTGTTTACATCAAAAGAAGACATTTAAAGAAAGAAAAAAATTCAAATACTCATTTTTGGGCAGTTCTGGTTGCTGGCGTCCTTACCCCCTATCTGTAAAAGAATGCTTGCTGGCGTTAGGCTCCATCAATTCATTTGTGATTTCTAAATTAATTCTGAAGGAAACCACAACTTACTTGAAGATCCCGCTGAGTGTCTGTGTGCTTGATTTTTTTTTTCTCTCTTCACAGACAAAGCGCTTCCACTGGTCATGGAAAGAAGGTCTAAATCTGTGTCTTCTCTGCTTACAAGTCTTGCCTGGGAGCAATAGGAGAGAATGTATACAATCATGAAACAAAATATGGCATTTTCTGAATGCAGCTCACATTACCCCAAATAAACAAACAGGCTCTGTCAAACAACCGTCTTCAAAATGATACCACAATCCTTTATTGCTGCCCAGGCAGAACAAATGCACTATGTCAAAGCATTTTTTGCAAATAGGAGCCGATTTTAAAATTGAGCTTTGCTATTTGAGTCTGTACAACAAAAGAAAACATTTTAGTAGAGTAATTTTGATGAAAATCAATCTTAAAGGCAACTGATGAAACTTTAAACAGCTTAACATCACTTATTTACCAAGTATATTATTTAATTCTTAATTGAATGTTAGAAGTGTCATATTGGATTATTTTCTGCAATATTTATATTTTACCCCTTGTAAGTATATCTTCTCAATAAAGTTCCCTGAAATGCCTTTCATCCCATATTTGTATACTACAAAGTCACAAAAGATCTCTACCTTCTCATTATAACCATTATTAATATAAAAATATCACACATTAAGTCTAATTTGGGGTTAATGGTAAATTTATACAAATTTCAAGATATATTATTTTAAGGACACAAGAATTAGATAATTTATTTCATCTAAAATTACCATCTGAACTTTTACTACTATCTTGGGCTGAACCTAAGAGCTGAAAGAATTGCTTCTTGCCTATAAAATATTGTTTTCCATAATGTCTAATATCGTTAAGTAAGGATTTATCAGGACTCAGTCCTGAAGTGGGGGAAATGCCACAATGGAAAGCAAAGCAGCCTCAGAGTAGGTGGGATTTAGCTCAAACCACAGGATGCTTGAAATCCTGTGAGAAAGCATTGTCCTTAATGTTTGATGTGAGAAGAATTTAAATACAGCAAAATAAAACCATAAAACCATCAACGTGGTTAAAAAGTTGTCTCCATATGATGAACTACAAAAACTCATGAAATGAAAATCTAAAGATCATCCTCATGGATTAAGAAGATGTGGTGTATATATACAATTGAATACTATCCAGCCATAAAAAAAGAAGGAAATTCTGCCATTTGTGATGACATGGATGGAAGCTGAGGTCAATTTGCAGAGTGAAATAAGTCAGAGAAAAACAAATACTATATGATTTCATTGATATGTACAATCTAAACAGGTTGAACTCATCAAAGAGAGAATAGATTGGTGATTGCCAGGAGCTAGGGGTGGGGGAAATAGGTGAAAGGGTACAGACTTCCAGTTATAAGATGAGTAAATTCTGGGGATCTAACGTACAGTGTGGTGACTCTAGTTAACAATACTGTATCGTATACTTGAAAATTGCTAAAAGAGTGGCTCTTAAATGTTCTCGCCACGCACACACACATTAAAATCATCCTCTTTCAGATTTAGATCTTTGCCCTTCTCCCTTACATTCCCCTTCCTACCCTTACAAACATGAGCTCTCATTGTTAAGTAAGCAAGTTTGCTATTGCTGAACTCAGAATAGAAATACAATTCTATAATGTTAGTTACTTTTTGATGTACCTAGCGAAGTGATACAATTGCATTGTAAAAAACCTCAGTAGAAAACTGTTTAAAATGAAATAAATAACAATTGGCTTCCAATTTACGCTTGTGATTAGTTTGAAAAATGTTACACATTCTTTCTGAATTTTATTTCAATTAGTACATAAGAGTACATGCCTAATGTTCCCATTAGAATAGTTCTATCAATACTGAGACTTAAAAAGAACCAGTCAAGAATAAGGGGGAAATACCAAAGCAATACCACAGTTTTGGTGAGACCAGTTACAAAACAAACAGAAACAGGTTAACCGCATAGGTGACCCTGCTGCTGGCTGAAGAGGCTTTAACAATAAGCCTCAAGATTTTAAAATCAGATTTTATTTGCTTCAATTAGATTACATAATTTCACTGTGCCTATTTAGAAAGTATAAATCCCACCGTCCTTCAAATAAAACGATACCCATATGTCAAGAAAATATTTGTGAACACATGCCTTCCAAAAATCTCGCTATCGTCTAAGCCATTAATGTCCAAAAGATTGTTTCTTCAGAAATAGAAAACAATTAATGTCAATTACTAATTAGACCAGATTATAACAGGGAATCAAATTTAGAAGCGAAATTTAACAGGAATTCATGATTTCACAATGGTGCCACTCAGCAGTTTAAATTCCAACCTAGAAATTTCATAAAGGGGCTAGTGACAGGTCCATTATCCCTCTGACACAGCCACTTGTGCATTAATAATCAGATTCAATTCCTGAAAACATCGGCTTTCAAGTTGCACATCATTTTTCCTCGTACTGTTAATGAATAGATAAATCATAAAAATACATCTTTTCTCCTATAGCACGCGAAACGGATATATGAGAACTAAACTCAACTGATCATGCTTTTAGCTCTTATTCTGCCAAAGCACGTTTCATTCTAAAGATCTGCAACATTAAACATTTTGTATGATTATAACACAATAAACAGTTTTAAGTTAATGTTGGATAAGAATTTTCTTAGGTGCAATTCAACAGCAAATATTTATTAAATAGTAATTTTGAAAAATTCTCATAGGTCTTTGTTTTTGAATAGCTCAGATTTCTAGCACCATCTACAAAGTTTGTAATTTTTTCCCTATATTTTCACAGTGAAATCAGGGGTATGAATTTTGCAACATGACTTCTAAACATCTGGATCCTGATTCATCTCCAACCCAGGCAACTTAATTATAAATAGAGGATCTCTCTCATTTAATAAAGAATAAGGAGTTCCCCTTTATTCTGCTTTTATTTCATAAACAAGATTTTATTAAATATTTATTTTAAAAGTATTTTTAGAAGGTAAGACATACTAAATAGCTTACATAAAAATAAGTATCTATTTACTTATTACCCAGATTTTTCAAAAAGCAAAATAAAATTATACAAAGCAAAATCAACTTATAAGCTACCTTGTAGTATTTCTACATATAAATATTTTAAAAATTTTAGAGTGTTATTTTCAAAATTAACATAAGCGGTATCTTTTTTTTGCAGCTTTTTTTTTACTGTACATTGTATCCACAGGATCTTAATTTAGTTCATTCATTCATTTTAACTGTTTGAATAATATGCAAATTGTTATAAAATTATTGTAAATGCTATGAACATACCACATCATTATACCAATTTCTAAACATATAAGTGATTTTAAAGTATTTTTATCTTTGGTTGCAGAAAGCTGAGTTATGCATAGCTCTCCATTCGTAACACATTTTCACCAGTGCACAAACCCCTTCCATTACATAATAAGGCAGAATCCTTGTTATATAATATATGTGGGCATGGAAGGCACTGTAAATGTTTTATAGAGCTATAATTTACATGAAATGAAATGCACAGACCTTAAACATGAAGTTCCGTCATCTTTAAAATTTTTATTTTGAAGTAATTCAAAACTCCCATAGAAGTTGCAAAAATTGGTTCTGAGAGTTTCCTGTATAGGCTCTACCCAGATTGCCACAGTAATATCTTATATAACCAAAGTTTGATCATAAAACCAGGAAACTGACACTAGTGCAATAACATTACTAAACCACAGACCTTATTAAAATTTTACCAGTTTTCATATGCACTATTTTTTTGGTTTGTTTATACTTCTTTGACATTTTATCACATGTATAAATTCATATAACTATACGAATCAGGGTGCAGAACTGTTCCATCTTCTCAGAGAAACTCCCTTGCTCTCCCTTTAGAGTCATACCCTCTCTCAACCTAACCACTGGCAACCACTAATAAGTTCTCCATCACTATTATATGATTTTTGAGAATGTTATGCAAATGAAATCATACAAAAATGTAACCTTTTGAGATTGTCTTTTTTAATTCAGCATAATGCTTTTGAGATCCATCAAAGTCTTTGTATGTATCGAAAGTTTGTTGCTTTTTATTCTTTTCTCTTGTATATCTACTGTACGTATGTACCACCATTTCCTTATCCTGTCACTCATTAAATGAGATTTGGGTTGTTTCCAATTTTTGGCTATTACAAATAAAACTACTGTGAACATTTATATACAGGTTTTTAATTGAACATAAGTTCATTTCTCTAGGAAAAATGCTCTGGAGCAGCATTGTTGAGCCATGTAAATGTCTATTTAGCTTTATAAGAAACTGACAAATTTTTTCCAGGGCAGTACCCTTCTCAGCAGCAATATATGAGAAATCCAGCCGCTCCACATATTCGCCAGTACTTGATATTGTTAGTATTTTATTTTAATCACTCTAATAGGTGTATAGTGGTATCATATAGAGGCTTTAACAACTTCACTAGTGATTGATTAATGAGGTCTAATATCTTTTCATGTGCTTATTTCTATCTGAATATTCTCTTTGGTGAAGTATCTAGTCAAGCCTTTGCACATTTTCTAATTACACTGTTCAATTCAATTATTTTTTACAGATCACTACTGTGATGGTCAATTTTATATGTCAACTTGACCACATCACAGGATGCCCAGATATTTGGTTAAACATTATTTCCGGGTGTGTCTGAGAGGGTGTTTCTGGATGAGATTAGCATGTGAATAGGCAGACTGAGTTCACCAGATTGCCCCTCCCCAATGTGGGTGGGAATCATCTAATCCGTCCAGGGCCTGAATAGAATAAAAAGGCAAAGGAAGGAAAAATTCCTGCTCTCTGCTTGTCTGATGGAATTGGGACATACATCTTCTCCTGTCTTAAGACCAGACCTTCTATGACTGGCACGCCTGGTTCTCAGGCCTTCAGACTCAGACTGCAACGACACCACCAGGCTCTGCTGGGTCTCCAGCTTGCAGACAGCAGTTCACGGGACTTCTCAGCCTCTATAACTGAATGAGGGAATTACTTATAATAGACAATATATAATTCCTTATAATAAATAAATATATCTATAAAATCTCTCTCTATATATCTGTGTAAAGTAAATCTCTTTATATATATTTATATATATATACACACACACACACACATGCATAAAAATCTCTAGATAGATTTTCCAGGTAGATGGATAGCCCAGAGGGGGCTGATGGTGTAATTTGCAGTCTGAGTCTGAAAGCAGGCGGGATGAGTCATCTTACTGTTCTTTTTCAAGATTGCATTGGCTATTCTAGGTCCTGTACACACACACACACACACACACACACACACACACACACACACACACATATGTATAAAATATAAGAGAGATATATTTCATATTGGTTCTGTTTCTCTGGTGGACTCTGATTAAAATAACTACCAAATAGTTCCTTTGTGCCTCCTTCTAGTAACTTGTCCTCAGAAGCAACTGCTGTTTTGATTTCTTTCACCATTGGAGAGGTTAGCTTTCTCTGTTCTTGAACTTAATATAAAGAAAATCATACAGCATGTACTGTTTTGTGTCTGGCTTCTTTCACTCACTATATTGTTTTTGATACGGGCCATATTGCTCTGTGTATCAGGAGTTCATTTCTTTTCATTTCTGAGTAGGTATGCCATTGTAAGAATATACCACAGTTTATCCATTCTCCCACTGAGAAACATTTAGGATGTTTGTATTTTTTGGCCTTTATCAACAGAGCTGCTATGTGATTTTCATACAGGTGTTTATGTGGACATTTGCTTTCATTTCCTTTGAGTAAGCATCTAGGAGTAGAATTAACAGGTCATAGAGTAGGAGTATGTATAACTCTATAATAAATTGCCTATTTTCCAAAAGGGTTTTATCAGTTTTCATTATACTAGTAATGTATGAGAGTTCTAGGTGTTCCATATCTTTGCCTACATTTGTGCTTTCTGTCTTTTAAATTTTAACCATTCTAGTGCTGTGTAGTAGTATCTCATTGTTTTAATTTAAATTAATGTGCTTATTAACCATTCAAATATCTTCTTTTGTGAAGTCTCTCAAATCTTTTGACTTTTTTTTATAACTTGGGTTATTTATCTTTATATTATTTATTTTAGGTGTTTTTAAAAAGTATATTCTGGATACAAGCCCTTTGTTGGATGTGTACATGGGGAGGAGGGGTTATTTGCATGTGAGGCGTTGCTTGTGGAAAGAGAGAAAGTTGAGAGAGAGAGAGAGAATATGAATTTTTCTTCCAGGATGTGGTTGGGTTTTTCATTTCTTTTCATTCTGTGAATGGTGTCTTTATAAGTGCAAATGCTTTTAAATTTGATGAAGTACAACTTATCTTTTTCTTTTCCGATTTATGTTTTTGTTTGTTCTAAGAAAACTTTGCTTACCCCAGGTTTGTGAAAATATCTTACTACGTTTTCTTTAAGAAGTTTTATAATTTTAGCTTTTCCATAGGCCCATAATTCATCTCAAATTCATTTTTAAGTAAGATGTGAAGGAGGAGCCAAGATTCACTTTTTTTCCATGTAGATATCCCAGTTGTCTGGCACTATTTGTTGAAAAAATTATTATTTCCCTTTTGTAATTGCTTTGATATCTTTAAGGAAAATCAATTAACCATGTAAGTGTGGTATTTTCTTGGACGCTACTCTTTTCCATTGATTGGCTTTTCTACCTGTATGCATATAACACACAGTCTTGATTACATACTGGGGCTTTCTAGCAAGGCTTGAAATCAGGTAGTATGAGTCTTCTTAATATTCTTTTCAAGATTGCATTGACAATTTAAGGTCCTGTGCATCTCCATATACATCTTAAAATTTGTCCATTTCTACTAAAATGTTTTCCAGGATTGTACTGAATTTATAGATCATCTGGGGAGAATTGACATCTTACAATTTGAGTCTTCCTACTCATGAATATGGTGTAGCTATTCTTTTTTTGTTTTGGAGGAAGATTAGCTCTAAGCCAACATCTGCCATCAATCCTCTTCTTTTTGCTGAGGAAGATTGGCTCTGAGCTAACATCCATGCCCATCTTCCTATATTTTATATGTGGGACGCCTGCCACAGCATGGCTTGATGAGTGGTGCTAGGTCGGCGCCTGGGATCTGAACCCATGAACCTTGAGCCGCCAAAGCAGAGTGTGCCAACTTAACTGCCTCACCACCAGGCTGGCTCAAGCTCTTTTACTTTTTTAAAGCAATGTTTGATAGTTACTAAGGAGATCTTGCACATCTTAATGTTAACGTTTATCCCTAAATATTTTACATTTTTTACATTGTGGCGAATGGAAGGTTTTTTAAATTAAATTTTTCTAAAGTTTGTTGCTAATATATGGAAATATGTATATATATATTTTTTTCCCTCCAAGAATGGGCTTGAAGGGTAATAAGGCCTAGAAAGACCTATTTTAATAAACACTGACAGTTTCCTTCCAGAATGACTGTACCAGCTTCTACTTTCACCAGCCATCCATCAGTGTTTCCACATTGTTAACAGCACTTTACATTACCCCAATCTTCTGATTTTTGCTATTCTGATGAGTATAGTCATGTAACTTCTTAGTTTTAATTTTTATTCCTCTGGTTATATAACTGAGCATCTCTTCATATGGATTTAGCATTAAGCATCATTCCTGTGAACTATCTATGTATATTATTTTTCTACTGCATTTATATTTCTTTTTCATTGGGTTAAGTGACTTTATATTGTTCATTTGCAGGAGTTCTTTTTATATTTAGGTAGTAAGCTATTGTTAGTTTTAGGAGCTGAAAATAGTATGTCCATCTCTATAATCTGTTAACCTTTCCTATAAATTCCTCCATAGGGAGGAATATTTAATCTAACACAGTCAAGTCAATCAATTGCCACATAATTTATACTATTTGTATCTTTTTAGAGAAGTCTTTCTTTATTGCTAAGTTCCGAAGATATTCTTAATCATTTTATTAGATCAGTCCCATAGCTTTACCTTTCACATTTGAGTCTTTAAAACTTCTGAATTCCCTTTGAACATTGTAAAGGTTGTATATGGTTTACATATAGCCCTGTTTTTTTCTCAATGCTAGTTTCCTGAATTCTATTTACCAACAATCTGACTTTTCCCACCTTTATCATATATTACATTCAAATATAGCCATAGGTCTGTTCCTGAACTCACTACACATATCCATTGGTCTATTTATCCAAGCCTGTGCTAGCACCACAAAATGTACTTTAGCTTTGAATTAAGTCTTTTTTTTTTTTTTTTTTGGTGAAGAAGATTGTCCCTGAGCTAACACCTGTGACAATCTTCCTCTGTTATGTATGTGGGATCCTGCCACAGCCTGGCTTGATGAGTGGTGTGTAGGTCTGTGCTGGCGATCCAAACTTGAGAACCCCAGTCTGCCGAAGCGGAGTGCACAAACTTAACTAATACACCACCTGGCTGCCTCCTGAACTAAGTCTTTATACCTGTGACACAAGTTGCTCTTCTTTTTCAAAGTTGACTTATATAATCTTGAGTTTTTATTTATCAATACGTATCTTAGAATGAGATTTTTCAGGTTCCTAATAAAACAGCTGTAATTTTGGCTGGAATTGCTTGTAATTTATGGATTTATTTGTGGACCGTTGACACATTTTATATACTATGTTGTTGCATCCATGAATGCTAAACTTACTGAGTATAGTGGATATTATCATCTCTCACTCAGATCATTTTTAATAACTGAATCAGATTCCTCCAGCAGCTAGGAAAGTTGAAGCCTGGGGGATCTCAGCTGAATCCCTCTCTGGAAATTGTCCTTAGATGAAAAGAGCTGCCGCGCCCAAGCCACACCCTTTCCTGAGGAGATGCATTGTCATAAAAGCCGGGTCCTCTTGACTCAAGCTGGCACAACTCAAAAGGGTCTACCTACTGCCAGAGCTCAATTCCTCTGCTGCAACTCTGTCGCAGTTCCCCTTCTCCCTCTGCTCAATCCTGCATCTTTCATCCTTCAAAGGAGTTGTTCTTGAAAGTCTTCCCCAATAAATGTCCTGCACTCAAGTATCAGAATCTCAGAGCATATCTCCTGGGGAAGCTGAACTATGACAGTCTTCTGCAGGAAAATCCTTGAGCTTTGGGGGATAAGTTTAATCAATAATATAATTATTTAGATCTACAAGTCTTCTGATATATATTTGGAAGTAAGTAAAATGATATTTTATTTCCATTTTTCTCATTCTTGTCTGTCGCACAATATGCTTTGATCTTGTTTGGAAGACAAAGATGTTATTTATTGGCTTCCTCAAAACCCACCTTTGAATGCCTGATTATGTCTTACTCTGTCCTCACTCTTGAAGGTTAGTGAAGAGTATTCTGGATGATATTTTTATTTACTCCTATTATTAAGAAATAACTGCATTGTCTTTTGATATGCATTGTTTCTGATATGATGTCAGCTGTCAATCTAATCATTGTTCCTTCATCGAAAATCTTTCAATTCACTAATTCTCTCTTCATGATGTCCAGTCCAGAGTTTATTTCAGGGATAATATTTTCAATTTCCAGAATTTATAATAGGCTCATTTGCATATCCATCTTCCTCTAATCAAAATTTGATCACTGGTTCCATAATTTTCTTTCCATTTACTATTAGTATTATTCCTGTATCTTTGAGGATCTTATAGTAGCAGCAGTTGCAGCTTTTTTTTCTTCTAATTTTCCTCTTAATTATGGGCTGGTCCCAGTTGTGCAATTATCTGCCTCTACGTCCCCAGCATAAGTAAGTTGCCTTCATTCCCCAACACTCTCGGCCTTCAATTATCCCAGTATCCATCCTTTTGGCATAAATTCCTGATCCCTTCCCCTGTGTCTACTCTCAAACACATATAAAATCTATGTGTTTTTGTTCTACTACCATTTATCTTGTTTTTCTGTTCAGCTGTACCTTTTTAATATGAAAAAAAGCATTTATCATTGCTATGTTTGTCATATAGTTGTATGTAGTATAATATAGTGGGATATGGAAGAAGGAAATTAATGTCAGAGCATTAATCTCATAGAATCATTGTGATTAGTAATCTACCCAATCCATTTTCATTCATTTTTAGAAGTATAATAATAATTAAACATAATATCACTTTTTTTATCCTGGCATTCCTGAACACTTTAATATTCCCCATTCTTGCTCCAAAGTTGCCACTCAACATTCTGTGTGAAAGTGTTAATCAGTAATATATGCGGTGTTAATAGACTGAAGTACCAATTTTCCTATGGCAATCTACACGCCACTCTGCCAGAGGGGTCTCTATCAAAATGCAAGGAAATATTTGCTGAGTGATTATTTCAAATCTGTGCATAGATTCTACAAATATTTTCATAAACACATTGATTACAGCTATTGCTGTAATTTTGCTCCATTTTTCGGGAAAACTCCTTGAATGAGTGTTCATGAGAATAATGACTATAACTGCTCTGGATACCATAATACTAGTTTCCAATAGAAAGTTCATTATCTTTTTATACTAAATTCTACATGGTAAGCTAAATTATAATCAGTTTTCTTGGCAAATGTGGAATCTGAGCGAGGAGTATTAGTTGGTTGATATAAATGGAAGGTGTCATAAAGTTAGGGTCACCTGATACCTCCATTTTCACCTGCCCAGGAATCCACATACTTCTGTCGTTAGTTAGGGTACTCTCTTCTCTGGAAATTTCTGGAAACACACTGAAAATTTCATGTCTTGTGGGCTCCTTTTTTCTAGACTCCATATTGGCCATTCTCCTTCTGTTGACATAGTCTTCCTTCTAATAGCATATAGTACAATTGACTTTAGCAATGCACACACAGTTATATTGTCTAGAGTCTACAATCTGGTTACCATGTTTAGAACTTGGCTGTTCTTAAAGCTCCAATAATTTACACTTTATTACTTAGAGTGGCTGAGTTCACAGTTACTTGTTAACTTTTATCTGGCTTGATTTTCTGAGTTGTGAAAGTACTTTGCAGTTTCCCTCAAGTATCTTACTCTTCTAAAACATTCAAGAAAGTAATATGATAATGCAATTTCCTGAGTAATTTTATTTTAATTATGTAGCATGCTAATATTTTTAAATCTCCCATATAGAATTAATATTTAAAGTAATATATTTTAGAGTTATATTACAAATCAAGAAAACATGTTATTTTAATAGATAGCATTTTGAGATTACCCCAAATAGATACAGTTGTGATATTTTCATAATTTTTACTAATTATGGACATATTTTAAAGTACCATTTATTGAGTACTGATATCTACAACATTTTTCTGTAACTTTAAACACATTTCTTACCACAAGCTGAACTCTTCCACCATTAAGTACGTCAGGATCTAACTCGGGCAAGAAGTGATTGCTGCATAGTGATGAAAATAGAAAGCATATTATTATAGAAATGTAGAGGAAGAATGTGAAAGAAATGCCCAATAAAAAGCTTGAGAGAAATCAATAATTTACAAAATGGAAATAATAGTTTTCCTAATTCAGGTTACATGCAAAGATCTATACAAATTTACTTCTTTCCATAGTCATTTTAAAATTTAATTTGACATAAAATTTAAATTTCTAAATAACATTTTAATGCCACAATTCTTTGCCAAACATAAAAGAGCAAAAATTTGAAAGTACAAATAATGATAGCTAATAAGTTATAGAAAATATAAATATTTTATTTACATTTACTTATGTATCTTGTCTTATGAGAAAAGCAAAGCTTCCTATTTTAAAAATAGCTCTAGTGTGTTTAACTCATTAAATACTAAATACTAATGCTCACAATTAACTTTTGTTTAAAACTAGAACATTGATATTTGGCTTTTCAAGAACTGCTGTTCTTAAAAACAATTTTTCTTAAAATATTACTACCCTTTCCTTTATATATTATAGCTTCAAAAGACAAAATCCATGAACAATTGCCTGTTACATCATATGTTTAAATGTAACTTACTTAGAAGGGATATTGTTAAATGTTTAAGCATATCTAAAATACATCCTGAAATATTTTGCTTATATTTTTCACATTATCTATACTAATGCTCTTAAATTTCTGAACCAGACCTCTTATATCTGGTTAATATAGATGGTAAGCTATGGGTTATATTATATTTGTTTTTAGTTCTAAGAATGTCATCTTATAAATTATGCTAAATTGATAAAAATCAACATAAATAAATTGTGCTTGCATTAATTAGAATACTTAGTAAAATAAAAAATCCTCAAATGTTGATATTATGCTAAATTGATAAAAATCAACATAAATAAATTGTGCTTGCATTAATTAGAATACTTAGTAAAATAAAAAATCCTCAAATGTTGATCACTTTATTTCTCCTTTCTTTGATCACAATGAAATAGAAAATAACAATCCAGATTATTAAATGTTATTTTAATTTTACTTTCATTCTTTTTTTTAATATTTTTAAAAGAATTACGTAAATAGAATTGACCACATATGAAGGTTTCAATTCATACATATTATAAAAAGGGACTTCATTTTTTTACACAGTTTAACTTGCTGCTAAATTAAATTTTAACCCTCATAATTGTAGGATCTGGTTTGTTTGTTTGTTACTCATTTAAATAGTTATTACTCACAATGCCTGGAAACGTTTCCAAAGTGTTACCTACATTTAGATTCAATATCAGCTTATATACTTAACAAACATAACAGCACTTTTTGTTTTACTGTTTTGTGGATATATGTAGCTAAAATGAAAATGCTGAAAATCCATGTCAAAAATATTATCTCTGGACTTTTATTTCCTTAAAACTTTGGTTCAGTAGTTATGTGCATACATGCTTTATATTATGTTGTTATGGGCTGAATTTTGTTCTCTCAAAATTCATATGTTGAAGTCCTAATACTCATACTTCAACAAATGTGACTGTATTTGGATATAGGACCTTGAAAGAGTAAAGTAAAGTAAATGAGGTCATATGGGTGGGCCCTAATCCAATATGACTGGTGTCCTTAATAAGGAGAGGAGAATAGAACACAGACAACACAGACTGAGGGAGGATCATGTGAGGACACAGTGAGAAGGTGAGCATCTGCAAGCCAAGGAGAGAGGCCTCCAAAGAAACCAGAATGACTAACTCCTTGATTTTGGACTTGCAGCTTCCAGAATTGTGAGAAAATAAGTCTCTGCTATTTAAGCCAATCAATCTGTGGTATTTTGTTACGGCAGCCCTAGAAACTAATGTAACAAAAATTAATTGATTACCTATTAGGTTCAAGGCACCTTGTTTGTTGCTAAGGGATAGAAACATTTGATATCCTCAACCTTGTGAGCTCACCTCTCTCCTGTGAGATAAAGATCTTATCATCTCACTTTATATAGGAGAGGAAACTGAAGCATTAAGATATCATTGAAAATTAGTTATATGACTAGTAAAGTAGCAGTGTCAGGGTTGAGTTATCATCTTAACTGTCAAACATAAATGATAACAAAAATAACAAAATAAAATACAACCTCCAATACATAGGATATTCATAAACATTAATGGATACCATGCATTTTACTTTATAAGGTAGAATCATTCGTGTGATTCAACTGTTGATATTAAGCATTACAGAGACAGAGTTCTCAAACATTTTAGGGTGAAAAATATAGAGTGATTAAATCTATTCTATATAAGAGGCCTTTTTATAAACTGGTAATGTGGTGTATTGGCCTTTGGCTATAAAGCCATGTTTGTTTTAGCACAATTAACCTAGGTTTCACTTTTCAAGAAGTGTTTACAATACAAAAATCTAATTTAAAGGAAATGACCTCACCATTTCATATTTCTGGAACTAGTTGTTTCATGAACCCCAACCTGTGTGTGAAGCCACTGGTATGTATATTCTTTACTCCTTTCTAATTTTTCATTTGCAGTGGTATCCTTGCAGATAAATTCCTCCTCCTTACCTGGGGAAGAAATATGGAATAGTTATTTGTTATTTAAAGAGATCAAATTTTGGCCAAGCAGTCCAGTCTAGGCTAACAATTTTATCACAAGAAAGAAAAAAGAAAAGATTAATTCATGGGAGCAAAATCATCTGTAAGAAAAATAATGTCACGCACTTACAGGTTAAGTATTTTTCCTGTTTGAGTTTTAAACCCACCTATTTTGAAAAACAAAGGAAAAGTTTTAATGCAACCAACATTTTATAAGGCTTGTTTTTTAATTAGAAAATGCAAAGACATTTTTGGTAGACAGTAGCATTCTAGTATAAAAAGAATATCTGTGCACTATGATGTCTCTTCAGGCTTATTTTAAGGTCCAATTTTTCTTATACTAGCCTTATCCATACGAAGAGTTTATAAATTATACTGAGGTTATTTGAAACAGAGTTTTTATTTTACATAAAGTGCAGCTTGTTTTGTGTAAGCTAATACAACATTTTAAGCTAGAAATCTAATTTATATCAGGTTTAGAGAATCTGTGGTTATGCCAGAGCAGCTATTTCAAAGATGGAGGGGGGAGCATGACAATGAAGTTGGGAGTGGAAAATATGCAAGAGGAGAAATTATGCAAGGTAAGAATGCAAGGTAACAAACATCAAAGAAAACAAAATAGAAAATAAAAAGAAAAATCCAATCCTCAGATTCAAATGTAAAATTTACTATACATATGTTTGTGTTTTTTAAAAAATCTGCAGACATTGCTGCTATGTCAATGACATGCATTTCAGAGTTATACCGAGGGCCTGTTGGTCTAGAGCCTTCCTCCATAGACTCCATCTTTAGACTGCTTCTTTTTTGATGGCATCACTGTATTTAGGGACTTGTTAGCTTTGTAGGCCTGACTGACAGTACACCAGGGAAATGTACCTGTTGAAAACTAACTCAATGGTAATCAAACTCACAAGAATCCTATAATCTAAAACATGATATTTCAAATGTCAATTTATTACTTTAACTATTCATTCACCATAGATCATAGAAAGTTACCTTTTATTTGCAAATTATTTGGAAAACAAATGAAGCATGGTGCAAACTCTATTTTGAATGCTTGGTGCATGTGCACACACACCCTCACACATGTCCACACAAGCTTATTTGTCATTCTTAATATGTTGAGGATGATACATCTATCATTTCTTTTTTTTTCCTTAAAAATTGCTGTAGCAGTTAGTGAAATGATTCTAATTTTCAATCCAAAGAGATATTGGAGCCAGTTCTCAGGAAAGCTAAAAATCAGAATGTTTATTTCTCTAAACTCTGTGTTACTTAGTAAAGTTAACTTCCTATCAGTTTTCATGCCAACTTATGTTTCTGAAACAGCCACATCCCTTGCATCCTGAGCTTAAGCCAACTCCTCCATAGCTGCTATATTGGAAGAACAATTACTTCCCATGAGAGGAGGGGAGACCATTGAATCCATGAGCAGATACCATGTTGATAAATGGCCTTATGAGTATACAGAAACTATAAGGGACACTCAAACAAAGGGAAGATCTGGCATTGTCACACTCAGTTACCACACAGCATTAAGTCTCTTCTCCAGCAGAATCCCAGCTTTTTATCTGCCTTTCACAGTTGCCCAGATCAGATGTTGGCCCCAAGTGTACAGTGACAGAAGATAGTGAGGACTCTGACCCAGATCATCAACTGAGCCCACAGTTGGAACCTTACCTCCTGTTGATATGTATCTTCTGTACAGAGAATCCTTCTGTAACAAGTGTACCTTTAGCTAAAAGTAAAAATTATCTCTTTCTTTCTGTTTTTAAAAATAGTGACATATATTTGCAATAGTCACTTTTTAAAGTACTTATTTTGGAACGTTTTCCTCAACTCTGCAATAATACTCCATAAACCCTAAGTGGTTTTACATCTAAACTCAGCCAAGGTTCTAAACAACAATCCTTGAGGAAAGATGACAAATTTCAGTGCAAGGTCCAATTCACATTAGCCATTTCACCCTAAGGTGAATAACTTTTTACCTTCTCCTCTAGTTACTCTTCTCTTTCTCCTTCCCTAATTAGATAAATTTCTTGAAATAGTAGACAAAGCTCAGTCTTTGTTGACTTATTGCTATTCATGCATCAGCCCACTGCCATGTGGCTCCCTCCCCATACCATTTCACTGGAACTGTTCACACTGAGATCACTAATACTGCTAAATCTTTGGGATTTTTTGAAGTTCTTATCTTACTGACTCCTCTATAATATTACACACTGTTGTTCACTCCTTCCTTCTTAAAAGGCTTATTTCCTTTGGATTTTGTGTCTTTGCACTCTCCTTGTTTTTCTCTGACCTTTTGTCGAAACCCTATTTTCCTTCAAGGGCACCTCTTCCCTTGTCATTCCTTCCAATCTCAGCATTCTTCTCTGGGGTTCTATCCTGGCTCCATCTTTTTCTTATGCTATACTTTCCTGTATGAGGATATTCACTCAAGTTCTTCAGTCACTTCCACATCTTCTGAAACATGTATCCATCCAAAGCCTCTCCATTTAAGTATCCCAGAGATTATTTAACGCAAGTATGTAAAGAAGCTTAACCTATGTATTATCCCACCTTTTCCAAGTTCCTATAATGCTACCACCATCGTCAATGTACAACTCAGAAACCAGAGTGTTGTACCGAACCAGCATTCTTCCTCATCCTCCAACTGCATGTTTTAACTCTCAAATTCTTTTCAACCTGTCGAATCTCCTGTATTCCCATTGCCACTATTTTAATTCAGGCTACCATAATCTCTTCTGAATTACTGTAACAGCCTTTTCACTGCTTTTTTTACTTTTGGTCTTGCTCCCATGTATATATCTCCATACTGCAAATGGTCTTGATAAAAGTACAAATCTAATTGTGCTATTTCATAGGTTAAAATTCTGGTTCTCCATTGCCTTTGGATAATGTTCAATATTTTTTGGATAGCATATAGGCCTCGAATATACTTTTGGACACATCTCTTCAACTCCTGATTCAATCACCCAGATATTATAATTACTAAAAATGGTCTTTTTTACCTATAGACCTCATGCTTGGGATTATCTACTTTATCAGTGTTGTTCCTACTTTAGGTCTTCAGGTCTCAGTTTAGAAATTGCATTCTTTGGGGTAAGCCCCTGGTCTCCCAACACTGCATTCTTTGTTCAACTTAGGTTAGAGATGTCCTCCAAAAATCCTATAGAGACCCCACAATAGGATTTATTACGTTGTATTTTACTTTCTGATTCATGTGTCTGTTTTGCCTACTAGGATAAGTCAAGTGGTACTTAGTAGGATGGTGCTCAACAAATATTGGTGAAATAAAGGAATAATTTTCATAGCTGATTAATATTCTCTCAGTGCCCTGAGAAATGTGGAGCTGGAATTTAGATTTTAGAGGAACATGTGCATTGTGGAGAATAACACATATTTAAGCATGATTAATTATTACAATAGAAATTTCAGCTCTGAAAGTCAGAATTAGATTGGGATAAAAATTGACAACTAAAGGTAGCAAATTAAAAAACAAAACAAACCAAAAAATCCTCCATCATATAAGGCTACTTTATACAACATCTACAATGTACACAATCCTAGAGGAAAGCAGTTCAGCCTTAAGAATTTCACTAAACGAAATGAAGTTTTTTTTTTAATTAATGGAAATATTTTTCTTTTCTTCATAAAGAGAAAAATAAGTGTTCATTAAGCCCATATGCTTCAAATAAATCAGTTTTCTAAATTTTCAATATAGCATAATATACACAGGGAGATTAAGATTCAATTATCATTTGTATTTTTAATACATATGGCAGCTTTCCCCTGACTATTTTCTTTTCCCTTAATGGCCTTTCTCGGTAATATAATAACAAAATACTCTTGGTTTCATGGATGGAGATGAGTTCATTTCTTTACCAAAAGCTTTTGGAGGATATGGTTGCCGGCTGAGCAAAATGCTTTTACATGCGATGGAAATATTTTTGGTAACTTTGATAAATGGCTGGTTCTATGTATCTTATGCTGGAAATACTAAAAATATGATTTACATTATAAAGTATAAGTGGCTTGTATCTGTTTATTAAAAGAAGTTATTGCATCATACCTCACAAATAAAGTACAAATAAAATTGGGAGTCTGGCTTAAATGTTACACTAACAGAATTTGAAATTCATTAACATCTGTATAAATACTTGTTGATAGGCTGTTTATAGCTTCTTCCTTAACCAATCCAATCTGTTGTTGGAAAGTTGACAGCGCTGGCATGAAACCAATAACTCTCTAAGAGCCATTTGTGTGTGACAAGCAACATCCCTATTCTTTTAAAATATGTTTAAATATATATGTAATTGATCACTGAGGAAAAATGACTTCATGAATAAAGAAGAGGATTGTTGGTGAAAAAGTTTAAAAACAGAAATTTTGGGAATCGAGCCAAAGCTGTACGTAAGGGTCGAAGGCTAACTGCCCCACTGATCACTCCTTTACATATTTCACTATATTTTATGGCAGAGAGGGTAAAAAAAAATACTAGAATGAAAAATACTTGCTAGTTTCTGACATTTGAATTAATTTTCAAAATTTGTCTGTTTAGGAGTTGGGTAGTACATAAAGTGTATGAATGACCTCTACAAAAGCAAAGAAAAATAAAAGTGAGTTACTAAATCATATCCTTAAAAATATATGGATTTTGCAGACAAAATTTTCAATGTTATGGAATTGCTAGATTTAAGTGAAACCCTCCGGAAAACAGAAACATCCTTTTACAAAGTGGGTGTAGTTGTGCTTATTAACCAGCTATAGTAAGTGTTCTGTATTCAACTTATGTATAATTCTACCTGAAAGCATATGTTTTGCCATTTGTATTGTTCAGTTGAGCTGTATCTCCTCATTAATATCTTTATAGTGAAGTACCAAATACTACATAAAGAATGGTTCTTTGGTTTATTCTGTGAGAGCCACGTAACTCAAGAAAACTGCAGTTTGTTAAAGTAAAAATGTATAATGTGTCTCCATGTTTGCTGTTAACCAGGGCTGGGACTAGGGTAAGGCAAGTTGGACAAATGAGATACTTGCCTTAGACACAAAATTTAAGGTGGTGCCAAAAAACTCATTCATCAGGGTAAACAATATTTTAAAATAAAAATTAACGCAAAATCCATTATGAACAAAATATCAAAGTTTTAAATGACAAGATCAGTAACAGCACTGTGCCAAGCTCTGCTGGAGCCTGAGGTAAAAGGAAAAATTAGTAATACTGATCCGTCTCTGCCATGGTATTGGCAGATTGGTCCATTTCTATCTAATACTAATACACATGTCAACAGGATATTCTTTTTAGAACTACCTAGTAGCTATTGTCTAAGATTGCTTTCTACTGTTTCCTGTCAATCTGGCACACCATTTAATTTTCCACTAGAAGAGGCCGTATAATTGTGACATGTGAGAGATTAGTTATAGAATGAGTTAATTCAGTCTATAAAGGAAAGGTGATACCTTATTCATCTTTCTATCTGCCTAGCAACTAACTTGCACATAGTAAGTTGACTTTTTCACTTACTAGCTGTTTAATGTTGGGAAAATTATTTACCTTCTCTCTGTGTCAGTTTTCAATCCTCTTAAAATGTGTAAAACAATAATATAAAATAATAGAACACCTATAATGCCTAACATATAGTGAGGATTTAACAACTGTAGCCGTTTTTCTATTGTTTTTTTAAACAGTGTGAAGTGAACTCCATTATGCATAGCCTTAATGTCATCTCAATTTCCATAGGCTAAGATTCAAGTACCCTGCAGTGAGACAATCTGCAGAAGTCTCTAAATCTAGGCCAAGATCAAGGTGGCAGCAGAGGAAGATTCCAGGATTAACCACAAAACTAGGCAGAACAATGTTCTGGGGTGAGTCCAGGAAGTCCTCCTTATCAGAATTCTAAATCTGTAACAGGTATTATTTAAAGGTATTTTATTTCATAATATGTGAGGATTTTAGTGTGTCTTTAATAAAGAAAAATTAATTTCCAAAAGATAAGAAGAGTACACAGCCCTAATTGATTTGAAGTTATTTCAAATAATTTTTAGCAATTTCTCAGTAATAACCATGAAGGAGGCTCCATTGACATGATTCTCTCCTGTTTCACTCTCTCAATTTAATTATCCTTGGAAAATATTCCTCTATCCAACCTAGACTCCCTCAGGGAGTGTTAATATAGTAGGTCATCCAAACTAGGGCCCCCCCAATAGAATAATGGAGAGTATGATGATGTAAGTAGGTTGGCTTTCAAAATAACATGCTCATAATGGCCACATAAACGTTACTGCCACATGTTATTTGTTTGTTTTTTGGTATAGTTTTAGACTTTATGCTCCTGCCATATCTAAAAGTTTCTACTCTTTGGTAGAAAGACATCTGTAATTCTACTCATTCATGTATATTTATTAATTAAGGGACAAGTAGATGGTTTATTTCCTTTACTAGTTTCATTACAAGAGAAGCCAATAAGTGGCATGATATTGATACATTGGTGTTAGAAGCTTGATGAACCCAATTAAACATTTTTTTATATCATTGTGTGACTTTTTTCATAACTATGAAACAGAAATGCTCATAGCACATATGTCTATACATTCATAATGCATTTCTCATTGTCTATTAATTTTCTGTATCCAATGATTTCTATATTTGTCAAACTGAAGAATACAGATATACTTCTGTTACAGAGATATCACATGAAACACTGAATATATATTAAAATATTTCTTGCATTATAAAAAGCAATAAGTAAATGTAAGCAAAAATAATTTTCTTTCACAATTTGAGTGACAACACATTAGAGACTAATAAACCTGGCCCCATACTTATTGTTTTCCATAGGCAGTAATTTAAACAAGTATCCCCATAGCCTGCTGAAGATTTAAAAGTTTTCTAAGTGGATACTTCATTAATACAAAATTTTATCTTTTATTACATTATCTTTAGAAAGATAACATTTTATGTAGAAGAACTCTATTTGAAAATGGATCAGGGCCTCCACTCACGGATTTCAGTTTTAATTGAAAAGACAGGTTAAAAGCATTACTTATCCATTCACACTTTAGTGGAGACAGAAGTCGACACAGGCATTATAGGTCTTCCCTACAAAATTAATTCTTAGCTTTAAACTACTCATATAAATATTGATCTCTGAAGCTCTTTTTTTGGAGTGGGAGTTGGAGTTGGAGTTGGAATTGGGGGTGGGGTATGAAGCTAGAAGGGCCCTTAATTAGGCAAGTCATCTCACTTACCAGACCCTTTGTTTTCTCATTCACGAACATAAGAAAGAAAAGCAAAACACTTCGTGACTATTCCTATCATCCTTGTGCAGGGACCATGCTAATCCCCATATCATTCCAATTTGAGTAGATGTGCTACCAACGTGAGCAATGGAAGCTCTTTTTAATCACTTTTATTTTCTCATGATATATACAATATACACAAAATATTGCACATAGCAGGTGTTTATAATTTTAAGATTTATAAATAAAATACATTATAAATATAGAAATAATTATAGGAATTATATATTACATAAATTGCATTTAAAAGATTTAAAATAATTATGTAAATAAAACTATTATAAATAACTATGTCACGTGAACCCTGCTCATTAAAAAAAAAATAGAACACCATACACTAGAAGGCCTGCTCAAAAATCCTTTACTTCTCCTGGGGCTAACCACTGTGCTGAAGTTTCTAACCTTGATTTTCCTGACTTCCTTTATAATTTTTACCACCTATGTATTAAGCAATATAGTGTAGCCTTGTTGCTTTTGAACTATACATAAATAGAACAATTCTGGAGTTATTCTTTTGTCTTCATTTATTCAATATTGTTTGTGACATTCATCTATGCTTCTGTGTTTAGATCTAATTTTTAATTTTTTATTGCTGCACTGTATTCCACTGTATGGATGTATTGAGTTTATTCACTCCATCGTTGTTGGCCACATGGGGAGTTTCCAATGTTTGGCTGTTAAGGACAACACTGCTCTGACTATCCTCGTACAAGAGCTTCTATAGGGCAAATATCTAGGAGCGTAATTGAAGGACTATATGATATGCATATCTTCAACTCTACTGTAATGTCTAATTGTTTTCCAAATGTTTACACCAAATTATATGCCAATCAGCAAAATAATAAGAGTTCCATTGGTTTACATATTGTCCAACACTTAGCTTTGTTAGGCATTGTTTCTTTTTAATTTGCAGTTTTACTTTGCATTTCTCTGCTACCAAATGAGATGAAGCACCTTTTTATATGCTCACAAGTTAACTGGGTTTCTTCTTTTGTGAAACATATTTTAAGGGCTCTTGTTTTTCTTTTCCATTAGGCTGTATGTATTTTAATGATTTTTAGGAATTAGTTATATATTCTGGATATGAGACTTTTGTTAGTTATAAGTGTGGCAAATACCTTCTCCATCTCTACAGGTTGTCATTTCACTACTATTATCACATTTTTGGATTTACAGAGATTCTTAATTTTAATGTAAATATATTTATCAACATGACCAGTACTTTTTACATATTTTTAAAGAAATAATTCCATATCATAGGTTATGAATACATTATTCTGCATTATCTTCTGCAACTTTTATATTTTTGCTTCTTACATTTAGGTCATTAATGTAGCCAAAATTCATTGTTTTAGTATAGATAATTGTTTAAGTAAGATTTATCGAAAAGTCTATCTATTCCCCACTGATTTAGAACACAATCTGTCTCATAATATCAGTTAAACATATATGCATGGGCCTCTATCGGTTGTCATTTTCTATACTACTTTACTCTATTTCACCCTACCTTGCCCTACAATTACTAGCATACCATACCATACATCCCATCCCATCCCATCCATCCCATACAATACCATACCACATCACACTATATTCATTGTCTCATTTGCTTCAGCTCTATAATAAGTTGTGGCGTTTGGCAGCTTTGCCCACTTTATTCATCTCTGTTGAGTGTGTTTTGGCTGTTTGTGGATTTTGATTTTCCTTACAAATTTTAGATTCTGCTTGTTAACTTTCATAAACAAATACCTTTTGGGATTTAATTGAAATTGTATAGCATCTATAAGTTAATTTGGGAAGAATTTAAATCTTTGAAATTTAGTCTTCCAATTCATGTGTATATTTGCAGTTTTTCTACGACATTTTTGATAAAGTTTTATGATTTCCTCCATAAAGTCTTGCCTACTTTTTGTGAGACACATTCTTCAGTACATGATTTAAAAAAACCTATCACACATTGCAGTTTTTTTTCTTTCTTGGTTGATTTCCTATAAACTTAAGTTTAAGATTAGATTTAAGGTCAGTTTTGGTAAGTTACATTTTTCTAGGAATTTTTCATTTCCTCCAAATTTTCAAATGTATAGCCATAAAGTTGTTCACAATATTCTCTCACTACAGTTTTAAGTCTGTATCATTTGTCTTCTCACCCTGTTTTCATTCCTGATATTTCTATTTGCACTTTCTCTTTTATTTTCATGATTAGACTTGCGAGGGATTCATCAAATTAAAAAAAATTATTGTTGCATTGTTTGACATTTTTTCTATTTCATTAACTATTGCTCTGATACTACAATATGTAGATTATTTTATCGTTCAGTTATTTTTCAAAAAATTTCTTTATGATTTCCTTGACTCATGAATTTTTTAGATGCTTCTTAATTTCCAATAAAGTGAAAATTTTCTAGTAATAGTATTTCATTTATAGTTTATTAGCATTACATTCAGAAAACAAATTGCACATGATTTCAGTCTAAGTTAAAGTTTTGTAAACGTCCTGTGTGTGCTTGAGGATAATGTACATTCTCCAGTTGTTGAGTATTCTATACATGTTCTTTAAGCAAATGTTATTAAATTGGTTTATCAAATCATGTCCTTGCTGATTTTTTTTTAATTTATTATTTTGTTTTGAGTAAGATTAGCTCTGAGCTAACTCCTGCCAATCCTCCTCTTTTTGCTGAGGAAGCCTGGCCCTGAGCTAACATCCATGCCCATCTTCCTCTGCTTTATATGTGGGATGCCTACCACAGCACCGCTTGATGAGCAGTGCCATGTCCTCATCCGGGACCCGAACTGGCGAACCCTGGGCTGCGGAAGTGGAACATGCGCACTTAACCACTGTGCCACCGGGCCAGCCCCCCTTGCTGATTTTTTAAGTGCCTGTTCTACAAATTACTGAGAAAGATATATTAAAATTCTCCCAATTTAGTTTGGAATTTTCAAGTTCTCCTTGGTGCTTCTTTGGTCTTTGCTTTATATTATTAAAATTTTTTTAAATTAATAACAATTCATTTTTTATACCAGTTTTAGATTTAAAACAAAATTAGGAGGAAGGTAGAAAGATTTTTCCATATACTCCCTGCCCCCACACATGCAAAGCCTCCCTCATTATCAACATACTGCCCCCTCCCAGTGGTACATTTATTATAATCAGTGATCCTAAGTTGACACATCATAACCGCCCAAAGTCCATAGTTTACATTAGGGTTCATTCTTGGTGCTGTAACTTCTATGGGTTTGAACAAATGTATAATGGCATGTATCCATTATTACAGTAACATACAGAATAGTTTCACTGCTCTAAAAATCCTCTGTGCTCTCCCTGTTCGTCCCTTCTGCCCTGCCCCAAACCCTAGCAATACTAATCTTTCTACTGTCTCCATAATTTTGCCTTTGCCAGAAAGTCAGATGGTTGGAATCATACAGTATGTAACCTTTTCAGATTGGCTTCTTCTCTTAGTAACATGCGCTTAAGGTTCCTCCATGCCTTTTCATGGCTTCGTAGCTCATCTGTTTTTAGTGCTGAATAATATTCCATTGTCTGGATGTACTACAGTTTATCCATTCATCTACTGAAGGACACCTTGGTTGCTTCCAAATTTTAGCAATTGTGAATAAAGGTGATACAAACATCTATGTGCAGGTTTTTGTCTGGACATAAGTTTCCAAATCATTTGAGTAAATACCAAAAAGTGAGATTGCTAGGTCATTTGGTAAGAGTATGTTTAGTCTTATAAGAAACCTCCAAACTGTCTTCCAAAGTGGCTGTACCATTTTGCATTCCTACCAGCAATAAATGTGAGTTCTGTTGCCCCACATCCTCACCAGGATTTGGTGTCATCAGTCTCTGGGTTTAGGCCATACTAATAGGTGTGTAATAGTATCTTATTGTTGTAATTTGCATTTCATTGATGACATAGGATGTAGAGCATCCTTTCATATGCTTATTTGCTATGTGTATACCTACTTTGGTGAACTGTCTGTTAAGGTCTTTGGACCGTTTTTTAATCAGGTTGCTTGTTTTCTTCTTGTTGAGACTTAAGAATTTTTTGTATATTTTGGATAGCAGTCCTTTATCAGATAAGTGTTTTGTAATATGTTTTCCCAGTCTGTAGCTTGTCTTCTCATTCTCATGACATTGACTTTAACAGAACAGAAATTTTTAATTTTATTGAAGTCCAACTTATCAGTTACTTCTTTCATGCATTATGCTTCTGGTGTTGTGTCTAAAAAGTCATAGCCATACCCAAGGTCATCTAGCTTTTCTCCTGTGTCATCAAGCAGTTTTAGAATTTTCATGATTTCTTTTTCTTTTTCTTTTTTGAGGAAGATTAGCCCTGAGCTAACATCTACCACCAATCCTCCTCTTTTTGCTGAGGAAGATCAGCTCTGAGCTAATATTTGTGCCCATCTTCCTTTACTTTATATGTGGGATGCCTGCCACAGCATGGCTTGACAAGCAGTGTATAGGTCTACACACGGGATCCGAACTGGCGAACGCCAGGCTACTGAAGCGGAACTTGCAAATTTAACTGCTTTGCCACCAGGCCAGCTCCGAGGAGTTTTAGAATTTTACATTTAGGTCTGTGATCCATTTTGAGTTAATTTTTGTGAATGGTATAAGGTCTGTGTCTAGATTTATTTATTTTTTTATTTGTAGATGTCACTTGTTCCAGCACCATTTGTTGAAAAGAATATCTTTGTTCTGTTGTATTGCCTTTGCTCCTGTGTCAAAGATCAGTTGAGCATATTTGTGTGTGTCTATTTCTGGGTTCTCTATTCTATTCCATTGATCTATTTGTCTACACTTTTGCTAATACCACACTGCCTTGGTTACTATAACTTTAAAGTAAGTTTTGAAGTTGAGGAGTCTTGGTTCTCTAACTTTGTTCTTCTTCAATATAGTGTTGGTTATCCTGGGACTTTTACTTCTCCCTATAAAATTTAGAATCAGTTTGCCAATATCCACAAAATTACTTGCTGGGATTTCAGTGAATCTATAGATCAAGTTAAAAAGAACTGAAATCTTGCCAATATTGAGTCTTCCTATCCATGAACATGGAATATTTACCCATTTATTTGCTCTTTATTCATCAGAGTTTTACAGTTTTTCTCATATAGATCTTGTACATATTTTATTAGATTTTAATCTAAGTATTTAATTTTTTTGGTGGCAGTGTAAATGGTATTGTGTTTTTAACTTCAAATTCCACTTGTTCATTGCTGTTATATAGGAAAGTGATTAACTTGTGCATATTAACCTTAGATCCTGAAACCCTGCCATAATCGCTTTACTTTAAGAAGTCTTCTTATTAATTCTTTTGGATCTTCTATATAGATGATCATGTCATTTGCAAAGACAGTTTTGTTTTTTCATTCTCAATCTGTATACTTTTTATTTCCTTTTCTAGTCTTATTGCACTAGCTAGAATTTCCAGTACAAGGTTGAAAAGGAATGGTGAGAGGCAACATCCTTGTCTTGTACCTGATCTTAGTGGGAAAGCTTTGAATTTCTCACCATTAAGTATGATGTTAGCTGTAGGTTTTTTATAGATATTCTTTATCAAGTTGAGGAAGTTCCCCTCTATTCCTAGTTTATTCAAAGTTTTTATCACGAATGGGCAGATTTTGTCAAATCCCTTTTCTGCATCTATTGATATTATGATGTAATTTTTCTTTTTTTAGCCTGTTTATGTGATAGATACATTAATTGATTTCTGAATGTTGAATCAGACTTGCATACTTGGGATAAATCCCACTTGGTTGTGGTGTATAATTCTTTCTATAAATTGTTGAATTTGATTTGTTAATATTTTGTTGAGGATTTTTGCATCAAGTTTATGAGAGATACTGGTCTGTAGTTTTCTCTTCTTGTAATATCTTTGTGTAATTTTGGTATTAGGGTAATTCTGCTTTTGTAGAATTTGTTAGGAAGTATTCCTTCTGCTTCTATCCTCTGAAAGAGATTTTGAAAATATTTGTGTAATTTCTTCCTTAAATGTTTGGTAGAATTCACCAGGAACCCTTCTGGACCTGGTGCTTTCCCTTTTGGAAGGTGATTATCTATCGTTTCAATTTCTTTAATAGATATAGGCCTATCAGCTTATCTATGTATTCTTACATAAGTTTTGGAAAATAATGTCTCTCAAATTGGTCCATTTCATCCAGGTTAAAAATTTGTGGGCATAGTGGCTATCATTGCATACCTTTATCGTTCTTTTAATGTCCATGGGATCTGTAGTGGTGTTTCCTCTTTCATTTCTAATATTAGTAATTTGTGTCATCTCTCTTTTTTTGCCTTAGTTAACCTGGCTACAGGCTTATTGATTTTTATTGATCTTCTCAAAGGACTAGCTTTTGGTTTCATTGATTTTCTCTATTGATTTCCTGTTTTCAATTTCATGATTTCTTCTCCAACTCTTATTATCCCTTTTCTTCTGCTTACTTTGGGTTTAAGTTGCTCTTGTTTTTCTAATTTCCTAAGGCAGAAACTTAGATTATTGATTTTATATCTTTCTTCTTTTCTAATATACGCATTCACCACTATAAATTTCCCTCTATCCACTGCTCTTGCTGCATCCCACAAATTTTAATAAGTTGTGTTTCCATTTCATTTTCATTTAGTTTAAAAGTTTTAGTTCAAAATATTTTTTAATTTCTCTTGAGATTTCCTCTTTGATTTTTTTAGAAGTGTTGTTTAATCTCCCTTTATTTGGGGATTTTCTAGTTATTTTCCTGGTGTTGATTTCTAGTTAATTCCATGTGGTCTGAGAGTAGACATCTTATATTATATCTGAGGCTATGTTATAATAGTTCATTAAAACTAAAAGTATTATATTTTCCTGGTAAATGGAAGTTTTTATCATTTTGAAATCACACTGTTCTTTAGTAATGTTTAGTAAATATTTAGTAAATTTACTTTAGTAAATTACTAATTTTTAGTATATTTTCTAATGTTCAGTAATGCTTTTTTTTATGCTGTAAAGTCTATTTTGTCTTATATTAATATAAAAACACCAGCTTTGTTTTTGTTAGTGTTTTTGTGGTATATTTTTTCTATCCTTTTACTTTCAAACTTATTGTACATTTATAATTTAAGTTTGGCTCTTGGTTTTCATTCTTTTAATTCTAGAAACTACTGTTGTCTGCTCACTGGGTTATTTAACCATGTACATGTAATGTAAGTACTGATAGAGTTGAATATATATATACATACATATATTTATAAAATCTTATTTTATGCTTTCTATTTGCCTGACTACACTGTGTTCTTTTTCTTTACTTTCTTGGCTTCATTTTGGATTGAGTACTTCTTTTCTTTCTATTGTTTTCTTTTTACTTATATGGAAATAATATTGTTTGCATATATTCATTTTAATTTTTACCCTGGAAATCATAACATATGTAGTTAACATAATCTAAAATAAACCAATTTTTCCCTCCTTCTAGGGAATATACGAATCATAGAACATTTTAACTCAATTTAGTTCCATTCTGACTTATATATTAATATTTCTCTGTTTTTTACTTGACATTTAATTTCACAAGATATTATTATTGCTATTCATTCTGTCAATTTATGTTTGATTTTACCAACATAGTTCCTATTTATGAAGTTTTTCTATCTTCTTGCAACATGGATCTTTCATTTGTGATTTTCTTATGAAAATAACTGTCCATTTAAATAAATTTCTTTAATGAGTGTCTACTAGTAGCAAACTTAGTTTTTGTTAATATGAAAATGTCTGTATTTGTTTTTATTCTGATGAGTTCCAAATTGGCAATAACTTTCTTTCATTCATACAACTTTCAAGTCATTGAGAATATTCTTTTTTCCCTTCTGCCTTCTATTATTGTTTTTAAGACATTAGCTGTCAATTTAACTGCAACTTCATTGAAGATAATCTGTCTACTTCTTTCTCATTAAGATTTTTTTTCTGCTGTATAGTTTTACTCTTATGAGTCTAGCTGTGGATTCCTTTTAAAATCTATCTGCTTATCATTCAACTTTTGAATCCTTGGATCGATGTCTTTCATCCAGTTCAGGAAATCTTTCAGTTATTATCTGATTGGATATTGCCATTGCTTTATTCTATCCTGCCAATCCTTCTGAACTCCAATTAGACATAACTTGAGCCTTCTCTAACTTTCTTTATATATTTTTATTTCTTAAGTTTTTCATTTCTTTGCTTCTCTGCACTAGATTCTATATAATGTCTTCTCACATATTTCCAAGTTTGTTATTTCTTCAGCTTTGTCTCATCTGCAGGTAAACTCGCATTATAAATTTTAATTTCAATTAGTTTGTTTTTCATTTCTAAAATTTATATTCAATTTTCTCAAATCTTCTCTCCCCTACAGATAATTCCAGATAGATTTTATTCCTTAAAGTAAACATATTTATCTTATAATCAGTGTATAATAAAAATTAATATTATTTGTGTATTTTTATGATGTCTACTGTTTCTATTAGTCTGATTCATGGTGTCTTATTTTATTATAAATGAAAATTTATTTTTCCACAGATTTTATATGTTTTCAATTCTGGCAGGTATATAGAGGTGCTATCAGATTAGGATCATGTTAAATTCACATCTTAAGACAGCTTTTAAAATTATATTCTGAATTTATGTTTGTCTCAGCTAAAGAACTGATCTATCCCTCTTTATTTCCCAAATAGAAGTTCTGTATAATTTTTTAGCCTCCAATTATTTCATTTTTTCTGTCCAAATTTATTCCTCTATCCTAATATCATAAAACTCATATAGCACTTGTTTGCCTAAAAATGTTTCTGCACTTTAAGTTACTAATTTTTTACCTTTTTTTCTCTTCCAAGTACTCACTATAAGCGTCTTTCCTAAAGTCAAGGAATCAAAAACAAATAAAGGATTCTCAATCTATGTAGAAAAAATTGTAACCAGAGTTGGCTTCCAATGTGTTTCACTATGTTGGAAAAATATATTATTAAAACATTGCCTATCTTTTTGAAGGAGACATTTTAATAGAGCTTGGTATAGAGAAGAAAGAACTGAATTAAGAAGCAGAAAAATTGGTCACTACCACTTTAAATCTGTTTCATCAATTGTAAAACGGGAATAATACATCCTGCCAATCTGTGAGGCAAAATTATGAAATCAGGGGCCGGCCCCATGGCATAGTGGATAAGTCTGGTGCACTCTGCATTGGCAGCCCGGGTTTGCAGGTTCAGATCTCCGGTGCAGACCTAGACCACTTGTCAGCCATGCTGAGGTGGTGACCCACACATAAAGTAGAAGAAGACTGGCACGGATGTTAGCTCAGGGACAATCTTCCTCGAGCAAAAAAAGAGGAAGACTGGCAAGAGAGGTTAGCTCAGGGTGAATCTTCCTGACCAAAAAATAATAAAAAATATTAATCATTTGAGTACTGTAAATAAAAAGACTATTATCTTTTTTGTTTGTTTGTTTCTGGAGGATACAAACTTTAGAAGTGGTAATTTTGATTTTTGAGCCAAGGTCTGTGTGATTTCAAGGCTTTTTTCTCTCTGCTATAAGAAAATGACATTTCCTGAGACAAAGTTTGTTTGTGCTAATTCACATAGCACCAGTCTTAAAATCATAGCTATAGCCAGGTAAATTTGATACATTATTACAGTCTTAGAATATTGTAAGTTAGTGTTCCTTAAAAGTACTATATAGTTAATAAGCAATAATTACACACTCCTGGTTACTAACAGCATTTACAAAGTGAGTCACTCAAAAAAATGGGATAAAGTATATACAAGTTTAAATAACAGTTCATAAAGCCAGAATAATTCATTATATAGTTACATGTACTGATAATTTGTTTCTTTCTGAAGTTGTGAAATTAAAGTTTTCCTATGTCAAGAACTCTGAAGGTTTGAGATTTGATCCTACATTCAAGTAGAAAGTTAACCTATTGTTTTATGAATGCTGGCAGAAGATACAAAAACTCCTAGGTTTGGGACAAAGGGCTTTATGATCCATAGCACAGCAAGTGGCATGAGCATTAGCATATTTGTTCCGGGTTCCTTTGCCCCTTAATTCCCACAGGGATGAAGTGACGGAGTCCAGGTGGATACTGAGCTCAGGGTATGTTTGTGCCACAGCTGAGAAACCCCAAGCTTAGGGAGCTCAAATATTCTATAATGAGTTGCAAATTAACCTGCCTTTTGTATCGATGAGAAAACATTAACCTTATTATTCTGGACAGTAAGCACATCTGCCCTTTGCTTCAAGGAGACACTGTCTCTATCTTCTAATGCTGTTTGGTACACAAATATTTTTGAAAAGGTAGAACAAAAGGGTAGTTAGTACCACACCTCCAGGATGTTCAGAAATGCAAGAGACCCATGGAGCATTGTCTCACAACACTACTACCAGGCCAGTTTTGAACGTGAAACCAATGATTTATCTCTCCTTTCCTTCTATTAGAATTCTGACTGAAGTAACCCCATAGAAATTGTTAATCTAACCAAAATATTAGGTCCTATTTACTGTCTATGATTTTGAGTATTCAATTTGTAAACATTTTTTCTTTTTAAAATTGTTTTCCTAATTCGAAAAACAAATTAAATAAAACTAAGCCAGACGATTTACATTTAAGTTTAAATGAGAAAACAAAAAAAAGGAAAACAAAAAAAAATCAACAAGTTCTATCTTTAAGTCAAATTATGCTGTGTTATAATTCTTTTGTAGCACAGGAACACACGTAGCTAAAAGCTATTTTAGTTTTTCAATGAGCACAAACAAGATATATGCTTTAAAGAGTCACACACTTATTTATTCTCCAAATGTGTGAAAAAGCTATTCTTCAGCAAGTATTTACCACAGGAAAAATACAGTGTTATAGAATAGTGTGTTTTTTGATCAATTCATCCATAATTTCCTACGGCTAGAATGTTCATTGTGCTTTTTCATTCCCATAATTTAACATCTGAATAAGATTAGTAGAAATTTATAAATTCCTCTGAGACCAAATATGGAAAATTTTATTTCAAAATTATTTCTTATTTTCCAAAAGTTATCCACAAGAGAAAAAGAAATTCTTTGTTATTTATTACAGCTGGTATATTAAGAACATTTTTAAATGTCATTCATTTCCATATTCAGGAATATGACATTAAGGGGAATTTCATGGGAAAATATAGCTTCCTGAAGGAGTGGAAACACTGGGGCTTTGGATGCAGCCACATGTAGGTTCAAATTCATACCACTCACATGTGAGCTCAAAAATCTGTTTCATTTTCAAAAAAGTGAAGATAGCTATATCTTTCTTACAAGATGTGAAGATATAATGAGATATACAAAGTCCCCAGAGAATATTGTGGTTGCTCAACAAATAGCATTCTATTCTCTTTTTCTTCAGAGGCTGCTACCTCAAAATATTCAGAATAGATGTTAGACATCAATTCCTTAGGTATGGATATTTACTAGAGATTCTTATCATATTGTTTAATTACTAGATGGAGGGTAGGAAATTAGTATTTACTATAGCTATACTAAGAGATAAATTTACAAATGAAAATGCGTTTCTTTCATAATAAAGAGAAAACATACAACCAATCACATTTTTCAAATGAAAAAACCGAAATTCAGAAAAGTTAGGTGATTTATCCAGAACGCAACAGCTAGTTAGCGACAAATCTGAAATCTTCCACTTCATACTTGTGCCCTTTTCACCATATGGGTAACACTAAGGCAACCAGAGGGTTGAGTTGTCTGAGACCACAGCTGAGTACTTTCCATGTACAGAGGGGTCAAGAATACCCACTACTATATTCTTTTGAGTTATAGAACCAGAAGACAGAAACAATTTCTTAAGTGTCCACAGAAAAATGCGAATACTTTAGGTCATGTGAGTCCTGAGTAAATCTCAGATTTATAACATTAGGTAACAACCCAAATAGTGTGCTGTCTTTGGAATTTAAGAACTATTTGTATAGATAAAGCATAATAACAGTAGACCAGGCTAGCTAAATTTTTCTTCATTTAACCTAATTTTGTGTTTCATTCATCTATTGAGTTTGTAATATCAATTATAGTTCATTTTTATGACTTTATCAATCATATTTCATTTCTAGAATTGCTACCTAGTTTTTACAAAGCTTTCTATTTTTACTAGTCTCTTCTTGTTTCATTACATTTTCAAATTCATTTTTGTGTACATAAATACATAATATTTTATATATTTTATCAAATTAAAGATGCTTTTTTTTCTGTATCTGCTATATCTATTTTCATGATTCAATGGATTGATTTTGTAGTTTGTTTTTTCTGTTGATTCTTACTCTAGTGGCTTGTTTCCCAAGGTGTTTAATGATTTTGTTTATTGTTTTAGTTAGTTTACGTTCTTTAGATCTGTATTAATGGGAATTTTTAGAGGTATGAGTTTACACTACCCAACTCAGAAAGATTTTTGACTGCTTCTGCCAGGTACTAGAGGGCACATTTCCCTTTATCGGGAGAGAAAACTCCTAAGCAATCACTTGCTACACCTGTATATTTGTGTTTTCTTTCTTTGTATAATTTTTATAATTTTTAACCATTATTTTTATTTTACTTTTAATAAAACTTATATATATTTAAGATGTACAACCTGATGATTTTATATACATATATGTAGTGAAATGACTACTACAAGCTAATTAACATGTCATTTCCTCACATAGTTTTCACTTTGTGTGTGTGATGAGAGAACCTGAAATCTACTCTCTTAGCAAATTTTTAGTATTCAATACAGTATTATTAACTATAGTCATCACGCTTTATGTTAGATCGTCAGACTTACTCAGCCTTATATTTGGATTTTCTTGTCATTTCTGACTTCTGAGGAATTCTCTACTTTTATTGCCAGCTCAAACTTTCATTTAAAAATACTTTTTAGAGGATTGATGTTGCCTAACTTCAAGACTGACTATAAAGCTACAGTAGCTAAGACAGTATGATATTGGTGAAAGAATAGGCAACTAGATCAATAGAACATACCAGACAGCCCAGAAATAGGCCCACACAAATAGAGTCTACTGATGTTTGATAAAGGAGCAAAGGCAATACAATGGAGAAAAAAGAAGTCTTTTCCACTATTGGTGCTAGAGCAACTGCACATCCACAAGCAAAAGAATCCAAACACAGACCTTACATCTTCGCAAAAAATTAACTTAAGATGGATCATAGACCTAAATGCAAATCTCACAGCTAAAAAACCCCTAGGAGATAACATAGTAGAAAATCTAGATGACCTTGGGTTTGGTGATGACTGTTTAGATGCGACAGCAGGGACATGATGCAGGAAATAAATAATTAAAAACTTCTTCTCTGTGAAAGACACTGTCAAAAGCATGAGATGATAAGTCACAGACTGGGAGAAAATATTTGCAAAAGACACATCTGATAAAGGACTGTTATCCAAAATATACGAAGAACTTAAACTCAACAATAAGAGAATGAACAACCTGATTTTTTAAATTGGTAAAAAGTTTCAAACAATAATGAGATACCACTACACACCTATTAGAATGGCCAAAATTCAGAACACTGACAACATCAAATGCTGATGAGAATGCAGAGCAACAGAACTCTCCTTCATTGCTGGTGGGAATGCAAAACGGTACAGCCACTTTGGAAGATAGTTCGGCAGTTTCCTACAAAACTAAACTTACTCTTACCATATGGTCCAGGAATCTCTCTCCTTGGCATCTACCCAAATGAGCTGAAAACTTATGTTTACACAAAAACCTGCACGTGGATGTTTATAGCAGCTTTATTTGTAATTGTCAAAACTTGGAAGCAACCAAGATGTCCTTTAGTAGGTGAATGGCTAAACAAACAGTAGCAATCCAGACAATGGAATATTATTCAGCAGTAAAAACAGATGAGCTACCAAGCCACAAAAAGAATGGAGGAAACTTAAATGCATATTACTAAGTGAAAGAAGACAATCAGAAAAGGCTATATATTGTATGATTCCAACTACATGACATTCTGGAAAAGGGAAAACTATGAAGACAGTAAAAAGATAGTGGTTGCCAGGGGTTAAGGCAGAAGGAGAGATGAAGAGGTGGAGCACAGAGGATTTTTAGGGCAGCGAAACTATTCTGCATGATACCATAATGAAAGATACATGTCATCATAAATTTGTCCAAATGCATAGAATGTACAGCACCAAGAGTGAACCCTAATGCAAACTATGGACATGGGTGATGATGTGTCAATGTAGGTCATCGACTGGAACAAATACACCACTCTAGTGAAGGATGCTTATAGTGGGGGAGGCTATGACTATGTGAGGCATATAGGAACTCTGTACACTCTTCAATTTTGCTATGCACCTACTCTACTTTAAAAAATAGTCTATTTAAAAATTTTTTTAATTTTGTATGTTAAGTGAGCTATACATGAACATTTAGTTCACCACATTGCCTGAAACAGAAATCTCTTTAACAATGACCGTGGAGACAGAAGCTCAACATGCCAAGACTAACAGCTGATAAATTTTGCTGACAGTATGTATCTGACGTGGCTGGAAGTAGAGATACGATTCTAGCAGCAGTAAGAGTTGCAGTTTTCTCATGAGGACTGATATGCCCAGCAGTGGTCCACATATTCCCAGTCCATTATCTCACAAGGACTCAGAGACTTCCACAATATTATTGCCATTTTACAGACAAGAATGCTTCAGCCCAGAGAGATTACACATAACATCACATAGCAAGTGATAGAGCTAGGAAATTAAAATTAGCCTGAAGCTCTCACCAGAATATTTCTTACCTATATAATCACAATTTTTTTATCTTCCCACCAGAGAAATAAAGTCCAGGTCCTAACTTCATCTACCTTCATGAGCAGGGTTTGGGAATCAAGAATTACTTGTAAACTTTGTATCAAAAACTAATTTTTGATGTGGTCACTATTTTCATATGTTCTTCTACTTTTCATGGTGTCTTTTTGAGACTGGATAGTCTTGGGAGGACATATTTTTATGCTGCTTAATAACTTGATATCATAACCCATAAAATTTTACTTTGCTTTTCAATATTTCTCTTAATTCTTCAATTACTTCCTACTTTATCTTTACCCATCTTCTATTTTTCCCTACCTTTACTTCAGTTGTCTCTTTTCCCTTCTATATTTCTTCCAGTGCTCATATTATGCCAAGAATACAGACAACATCTCTGACAACAGTGAAAGAAGTTTAGGTACAGTCTATAAAGGCAATTCTGGGAGAGGTCATAGAGTAATGGCAGGGCTGTTGAGAGAGTACTGACATCCAATGAGTCCCGTCACTATTGAATCTAGCTATTTGCTTTTTCTTAGCTTCATCTGTAAGCCCCAAGCTAGACATTCTAGGATATGAGCTGCTTCACTAACAGGAAGCATACACTGGCATTCCTTGGCTGAGGGAATATTTTTGACTTAGTTATCTGTTTTTCTTTTACTGGGATTTTGCTTTTTTTTTCCTGAGGAAGATTCGCCCTGAACTAACATCTGTTGCCAATCTTCCTCTCTTTGCTTGAGGAAGATTCACCCTGAACTAACATCTGTACCAATCTTCCTCTTTTTGCTTGAGGAAGATTTGCCCTGAGCTAACATTTGTGCCAATCTTCCTCTATTTTGTATGTGGGATGCCACCACAGCATGGCCACCAACGAGTGGTGTAGGTCCACACCCAGGATCCAAATCCATGAATCCAGGCTGTCGAAGTGGAGCATGCTGAACTTATCCACTAGGCCATGGAGCCAGCCCCTCGCATTTTTCTTTTTAACTTGATCTTTCAATCTTATAAATTTTCTTCTTGTACTTGCTGGGGATTTGAGATTCTCCACCTTGTTTTGTGTCTATTATTTAAGACATCAGTTCAGAATTAGGCTTGCAGTTCTGGAGAGGTAACATTGCCTTGCTGAGCCTCATCTACAAAATTTGGCAATCACAATTTCTTTGCCTTACTCTCAGAGTTGAATCATATTAAAAAACTGATGTGTAATAGGGATGATAGTAAAAATTATTAAGCTTTATGACATGGGCACTGACCAATCAGAAAGGACACTGGCTTTGAACTGGAGCAGAGCTCTGGAAGGCAGAAGTCCTTTAGTTAATGACTATCATAGACCTTGGAAGGGAATTCCAAGGAAGGAGCTAAGGTAGCCATAGAGGGTAGGGTGGCAGTAGTGGGGAGAGGCTCAATGAAGTAGGTATTTACCAATCAGATAATAATGTATTTCAGTATTTTAACAACTGTTCCAGTCATACCTGCATATGTCAGTCTTATTATATCAGCTCTGTTTAAATGCTCTCCAATTTTAGAGCACTATATTATTTCATAGTATCTATGATGCTTTGATCTTGATCTTGATCTTGCCAGAAAATGACAATTGAAGGTTTTCACATAATGTGTCAACTACCACCTGCCTGACAGTAATTGTTAAGCTTCTGACTATTACGAGATGCATTCTGAGTTCAGAGAGGTTAAAATGTGAAAAAAATGTATATCTTGGAATCAATAAAATACTGAATACATGATTAATATTTTTGTTAGCACACTGTATTCTATAATATGAAATGTAATAATCCATAACAGCCAATCTTAGATCATTAAATTAGCCTGCCCAAGACAAGAATTATGCTGCATGATTTTTTATTGTTACTCTAATATAAACTTGATACATTTTACATGAAGTGCTTAATTATTTTGAGGGTCTGCTATTGCCAGGCGTTATCCTAAGAGCTGAGGATCTAGCAGTGAACCAACTGAGTCCTGAGCTTCAGCAGCATACAGAATAAAGACACTTTACTTATAGCTATTAAACATATACTTCTGCACACGATAGCATTAAGGACACGTCAGTCGGTCTTAGATTCAATGGGCGTATATAAGAAGGGAATTATTCTTTGGTAAAGTCTGATCAGGTCCATTGTTTCTATATTGAGCTTTGTGAAGCCCTAGGAGGCGTCGTAAATCCATCTCAGTGGCTGCTATGGGAAGTAGCCAAGAGATCAGACCCACGTCCTAAACCAGAGCAGATGTACTCTTAGCTGTTTTACACGCAATATTGAATTTTGAGTAATATTTCATTTGAAGAAAGAGGTTGTCTGCTAAAATATAAGTTTGAAAAACATTAATCTGGTGGACAAAGCACTAATCTCAGCATGAAAATGTTTAAATTACATTTCCAACTTACTCCCCATTTATAATTTGACTTCAAATAACCAAAGCACATCTAAACACATGACTGACAAATGATTCTGAATGATTCTGATTGTAGCTTTCAGTTAAACGATGAAGAAAGCTATGCAAATTATTCTATTTCAGCTGCTGTGCATGGAACAGCCTTCATCCCATGCTGTGAGGACAAGAATTCTGGAACCATCCTGTATCCATTATGTGTAGGGCTACTCATGCTTTTCCCTCCTTTGGGAGGCATATAAAAAAAGAATATCAAGATAATATTGATGTTATTGTGAGATTCTGCTGGGATTTGTCACATGCCCTTCACATTACACTAATTTTCATTTAATTATTATAAAAACTCTGAGTGATGCCCCCTATTTTTAAAGTGAGGAAATGGAGGTTAAAAGAATTAAGTAGTTTGCCCATGGTCACAATGGTGGAGCTCTGATTTAAAGCCAGTGGTCTGTTTTCTCTAATCTTTATCCTTACCTATGCCAGGCTATCTCTTCACGTCAACTTTCTATACCCTAGATATGGTTAGATTAGGGAGATGGGGGATGGGCAGAAGTGTGTCCTACCTACTTCTCTGAGGTGGGTAAAGGTATACACGTAAGAAATTGTTACATATATAAACTTTAAAAATGCAGCAAAACAATAAATCTGCTTGAAAATAAATGAACATTTGTTCTAAAAACTAATAAATCACACAGACTTCTTATGTGAAAAAAGAAATGTGTATTTCACTAGTTGTGAAATGCTACTATTAAAGTACCCAGAGAGATGGACATACACGAAATAACATAGCTTTATATCATGGCAGGATAGACAGCACATGTAGCTCAGACTAGGGGGCTGACAAATCCATGCAGGCAGACCAACCTTCCTGGCTAAGAACCAGGAGTTACGCTTGTTACATAGAATTCTCAAGGGTACCATGCAATCAGAGGTCACAATCGAGGCAACAGAAGCAATGTCACCATATCAGAGAATGGGCCAATTCAGATCTGGTCCCTGACAGTCACTGAGGTCAAGGCTTGCGGCAAATAATTGTATTAAACAGGAATATTCCCTGCACACTTTTAGAATTGTCATCTGAACAAACAAGTCCAGGTCATCTGTAGGTTAAATCTGAGTTCTTTTTCCTGGTACTTAGAGCTTACTTTCTAGTCTTAATCCCTTACAGTTTTTAAACTTACAACTGTAATTTTCTTTTGATCAAGTAAATGCTTAATACTTTATGGTTTTCCGACCTTAACAACAACAAACCTTCATTTAAATGCATGCATTTTCCATTTAATTCCATTGTATTATTTGTTGTCGAATGTAATTTTAAAATTCTGATTATAGTGATAATATAGTTTAAACTTCACAGTTTTAATGTACAGCATAGACTGTGATATACTTAAAATAACAAGGAAAATAGTTTTATATTCAAATTAAATAATCTCAAATTTTGTCAATTACGATTTATGCATCATTGCATGTACTTTATACAAAAGCAATTAAATTCAGAATAATAATTTTGGATAAAAGATCCAAAACTTACGAATAGTAATTAATATGTAACAAAAGGTGTATTTATAAATAAGTAGCTGAAATATGCATTTAAATCAAATAGTGAAAATAAAATATATATGAAATAGGGTTGCCTTCAGGTTTATACAAAAGACTTCATGTACAATATTAGTTCACATTTTCCTCACAGCAATTTTGAATTTATAAATTATTACCACTATGTTTTAAGAAATCTCAGATCACACTTAAAAACTTATTTTATTTTTAATTTTAGTCCATATTATTAATTTAGTGATAAATGTTTAAAACAGCTTTAGTTATGCTACTATTTTAGTTATTGCTTAATTTAAATAAAAACCCTTGAGAGATTATTATTTTTACTATAAATTTTACTTCTTTACCTATTTTCCACAAACCATGCTTGCACATGCTAGGCTCTCTTTTGTTCATATAAATTCCAAAAAGTAAGAAAATCAAGAGTCTGATGCTCGTTTTATCTTATATTACTTTATATTTCAGTCTTGAAAATTCTCATATTTAGTGTTTAAATTATATACACACACGCAACACATTCACAATTCCATGGTATAGTTCCAAATGAAACACACAATAAACCAAATAAAACTATAAGACTAAAACTGGCACTATTTCAACATTCAACTGAATAAGAGTGAAACTTTTTCAAGACTATAATTAGTATATTATCAATAGAAGAGAGTGGGCCTTATGAATAATATGACACATCACATTCCAAAGAGGAATCTAAGATAATACTTTTCTTACTGTTTAATCAACCCTATAAAGTTGCTTATTTTATAATGATTTTTTAGAATGTGTGAGATCAAAACTGAGAATTTATATTGTTTGATAAATTGTATGATCCCTGAGAAGTGTAAATCTCAGCTTAATTTTAAACAGCTCAGACTAAGTGTCAATTTCAGAGACTTTCCTCAATGCTTACTTTTTTAAAATCATATTTTTAAGTTTAGTTCTAATATATTTTTAATCTATAAGCTTATTAACTATACAAGGAGAAAAGGTATCAAACGTATGTTAAACATTAAAACTGTTGTTTTAAGGAAACACTTCTTGACCTCATTAAAATAATTAACATTTCATAACATTATATTTCACATACAAGTTATGGAAAAGCAAAAAAAAATTATCAAAACAAACTATAGTCAATTACATTTTCAGAGCAGCAAAATGCACTTGTAAGAGTCTTCCTTTCCCTAATCCAATTGCCAAAGGCATTTTAGCAGCTCAAATAGGTGGTTAGAAACATTGCTGCCATATTTTCTAAAATGTACAGGTTATTTTTGTTGTCGTTATTCCTTCATGGTTTTCCCTGTCTGTATGTATAAATACTAAGAAAGATTATATGCATACATATTCACACATACACATACATATGTAATTGGAGTTAATTTTTAACATCATTGTTCTCACACTATTCTGGCGAGTTACTGAAACATTATTATTTGTGAGTTATTTACTTAATTATATATTTTATAATCTGAATTACCTCAAAGTAATAAAAATGAGGAATTGTACCGCAAGCTACTCCTTTAGAGATGCCTGGTGATTTTCCATCCTATTGGGCAATGAATCAATATTTTTGATAGTTTTAAATATGATGAACAAATAGACAGTAATAAATTTCATTTCAATTTTTTTCATATTTGATATACAATTTCACCTTTAAAGGAAGAATTTTAGTCAAACTGTCTTCTACTTCTTTAATGCTATGGCATTTGACTTGTTTCTAAAATTATCTGAGTTTCGCACTCTAAGACCTGGGTCACAACCTTATTTAGGGACAGGAAATAGTTATCAGGTCACTGAGTGGTCAAATGAAAAAGGATTTGAAATGCTTCAGCACTTAGGACTCTATTCATTGAAATGATTGACTCCTACGTTGTTTAAAGGTTGAAGTTTCTTTACTGGAATTAGTCAGCTTATGCCTATATAGCAATTTTAAGAAAAATCTACAAAGTATAAACAGATAGATTATAAGAGTATAAATGAATAGCCTTATGCATTTACAAAAAAGAATGTTCTTTAGGATATGCACAGATATTTTAATTAACAACTTATCTGCGTCCAAACCTAAGACAACTCTCTTGGCAGTTGGGTGCAATAAAACGGGAGGTAAAAGCAAAGGGAACAGAAAGTCATTTCTCTACGCTCTTTTTCTTCTAAAGTAGACTTAAAATTTGCCATGCTAATTTAGCAGCACACTTTACTATCCATACAAGATAAAGGCATATAATTATTCCTCTATAATAATGATTAGCCCAAGCCTATGATGGATTTTTTTTATGTTTTTATATTCACCTGATATATCTTTAAGTGAAACAATCTATCTCTGATGATGGAAATAGGCAAAATAGGAGAAGTTAGGGCAAAATGAGTAAACACTTGATTCGAGTCATTTAGCATTAGATCTGTTTCCCTAGAGGCCATGATCATTATTGAAATCAAAATTATCATTTTGCACAGTTTCCAAGGCAAGTCAGTGGCAGGGATTTTATGTAAAGAGAAGCTCGTGGGTAGACGAAAATATTTTTAAAACGTATGAAAAGTGATAGAAGAGAATTAAGTGAAAGTACTGCTTGAATAACTCATTTTATGATGTTTGGAAGCCTAAGAATAAGACATTATGAAAATTGCACAAAATAAAGGTATTCCATATTGACATAACTTTTCTATATGATCACTAAATCTTAAGAAATACAGGTTTTATTCCATGAATGTTAAAGGAAGCAATCCCATCACCGATGGACAGAAAGTTGGAAAATTAGGCACAGATTTTATTTTTAAGTTTTATTTTATAATAAGAAACTGGGCCATTAAAACTATGTAACCAAAGCTGGAGTGCGTGCACTGGAAGGCCCCTGCAGTCTTTTACAACTTTTCCGAGGCCTCGGTTGTGAACTGGGTTTGCACTCTGCCAGCAGAGCAGCTCTGACCCATGGAGAGCACTCCTTCAGATCAACACTGCCTCGGGCCTTTCTGCTTTCTCCAAGAAGTCTTACATTTCAGGCATCAAGTTGAATTTCTTCTGGAGATGATTAACCCAAACCCATGACAGATTTTTTCCAAGATATCCAACCCCTTATGTTTATTTTATCCTGGCTCTTTTTTGGATGTACTGGACACAAGTAACTTACTCATTTTACATGTTAAAGGGCTGATGGAGAGCCATTAATTCCCTTAAAAAATGAGAAAATATTTCAATGTGCTGGGTTCTATTGTGTGAGCTCACATTAACTGCATGATTTAAAATTTTAAGAAAGATGTTTCTCCTCTACTATAGAATTTTTTAAAGCATTTCATCACATCTCAACATAGGGATCTTACACTTTTTGGGAAATGCATTCTAGTGGGGTATTAAAAAACACAATGTTAGAGGGATCAGTTACTGTTTCCATAAGCCCAGTTTGTAGAGGGTTTCAACTAACCTAAATCTTGGCACACACAATTTTAGTTAATGGTCAAATAAAAATATATAAAAAAGTCTATTCTCTTTATATACCAACCCTTATCATTGTTTCTATTTCTACAACATTTTCTTCTTATCCTGAGTGAGATGAGTTCCAGAAAATAATTCAGGTATTTTTACATTCTTCTTAAAGTAAAATATTTTAAACTCAAAGACAATTGGATGACTTTCTTAGAGATGATTATTGGTATTTTTTGAACAAGAACATTTTTTCTTCTTTGAAGAAACAGTGCAAAAGGGTAAGTTTTTTATAGGTTATTTTTGAGCATATATTCTAATCTCCTAGGACCTAAAGTTCCAAATGCAAAGGGATTTTTATTATGAACATTCAAGTTATTGTTAAAATATTTTAAATATTAAAATGCTTAAATATATAAATTACTAACATATACACATAGCAGTAGGAAAGCTTACTCAATAATGTATTTGGACATTTACTCTTCTAAAATTGACAGAAAAATATCAAAGGAAAAACATAAAATTAAATTTAAAGGAAATTTCAAATGTAAAGCCTTGGTTTCAACATAGCGACTGATAAAGACAAACAATCTAAAGAAAAATATAGAAATTCTAATTTAACATTACATGCCAAGAGCATGAACTCATTTTATCAGATGGATATTTGTATATATGCAGACAAATGAGAAGGGAAAAAAAGCACAATATGAGATTGGAAAGCAGCTTCAAAGTATACTCCACCACAAACACAAAGAATTCCATTTGTATGTGAGCGTGTCATTTATTAGTGGAAATTCTGAGAAACTTGCAACTTTGAGTTTGATATAAACTTTGAGTTTAGCATTTGAGTGATAATAAAATGTTGATTATATGGTAAGTTTTAATTTCTTAAAATTAAGTCTAAATATTACTTATAATAGTAATTCATTTAACTAATTTGCAAATAGTATTTGATATAATCTTTTCTCTTTAAATAGAAATATCTCATACTCAATTTAAGGTCATTAGTGCAAAGAATCATAGGATATATTTAAGAAAACTTCAAGGGATAATTTTATTTCTATATAATATTGACAAACACCACAAAATTGTTAAAAATTATAAATCCTAGAATCACAAGAATTACAAAAAAATCAGTTCACTGCTCCAGCTCAGCAATTCCAAAAGTATTAGTTTTTTCTCTTCCTCTTGAATAAAATTTCAAAATAAATTTTACCTTTACAAAACATATATATCACTATCTGAGTCAAAATATTTTATCTCTAAGTAGGGGATAAAAACTAAGTTAATTTTTATAATTAGATTTATTGCTGGAATGTTTAAAGATATCAGTTTCTTCTTTAATTCATGCTTCAATAGACTACTTAGGTTCAAGACCTTATATAGAGTGAAGAGAAGAAATGATCAGGGATAGCATATACATTGGGGGTGGTAGGTTAATATCAGAAGTGTGACTGATTGATTGATTGACATCACTTTTAGAAATCTGGATTAAAGCTGCCTATCAAATTTGTCCAGCTAAAATTTAGAGTAGCCCAGAATTTGTCTTCATTGACCAGAATCTGTATCTTGTCTATTCACTCAAGCACACGCGTTTTATCTTCACCTGGAAATTCCCTTTCCATGGAGTAATGATCAGCTGAGCAGATTAATAAATTTCCTCAACATACATACACATTTTAAAATATAATGCTTCAAAATGTATCCAGTCACAATAATCAACTTCTAAATTATACAAATTTCATTGTAAATGGCTACTGTTCCTGATAATGGCAACAACTAAAATGTGTTGAGCTTACTAAGCATTAGGTACTAGTCTCAGTGTTTTCCATGTACTGATTCATTTACTCAACTCTGTGACCTATGCATTACTTTACCTCATTGTACCAATTTTATAAATGAGGAAACAGACACAGAAAGGTTAAGTGTGTGATTAAAGTCATACCTCTAGCAAGGGGCGGAGTTGGGATTTAAACCTAGGTATTCTGGATCCATAGCTCACTCTCTTAACCATTAGTATCCTTTTTTAATTAAAATAATGATCTTGAAAAATCTTGCAGAAGGTGGTGAAACTTTGGGAAAAATACATAGGATCCCACAGTTGTATTAAACTACTATACAATCTCAATGGAAAATAGAAATAGTTTATTTTTCTGAGAAACACAAAAACATATATTGACTTTAATATATTAGTCATCCCTATTCTTCTAGAAAATGTTTCAAAAACTATGAAACCTTAAAATGAAGGAACATTGTTTATGATGATGAGGTTTTTCAAGATCCAAAACCTCACAGCTGGTTGGGCTTAAGTAGGAAATGATTAAATGAATTCCAAAGTTTGCTAAATAGATCTGAGGGGTGGCTGAGACAGTGGGACCTAAAGCTTGAATGTGAACACTGAATGAGTTGTAAGTTTAAGTTGGGAATAGGCCAATATCTGACTTTGAGTAATAGCAATTGGCAGGAAGAGTGTTTCTGAGAATCCAAAGATATTTTTTTTTAAGTCAGGACTGTTTATTAATTCAACAAATACTTATTGAGTGCCTAGTATAGATGAATCTAATACTGTTGCTAGGTTCTGGGGATGGGAGGAAACAGAAATATGACTAAGACTTGATCCCTGACCTTGAAAAGATTTACAGTCAGGGGAAGAAATTGATTAAAAACCTGTAGTTATAGGACAGTATTAAAGAGACATGGACAGAGGCATATGGGAGGCTTGGTGGTATTAGGAATTACTTACAGATGACATGACATTTATCTGAGACATGAAGGATAAGTAGAAATTTGAAACTAGAAAGGTGAGAAAAAGCATTAGAGATAAAGGAAATACGATGAAAGTATGAAGGGCAGGACATTTTTTTTTGGAAAGAACAAGCAGTCCATTATATTGAGGGAGATAATGAAGTAGTTCAACATGGTCAGGGAATATTTCAGGATGGGGGAGAAACGGCACAAGGTGGTGCTGGAAAGGTAGGTTGGGAATAGTACTCAAAGAGCATTGTGTGCTTAAGACTTTGGGCTTTGTACTAGAGGAATCAAAGACATTGTAAGATTTTAAACAGGAGTGTGCTATATGCAGAATTACAGTTAAGAAGACACTGCAGTACAAGTATATATGACAGCATTTACAAGACTGAGAGATGCTATCATCTTGTAGCTATTAGAAGATTGTATAGTCTTCCAATAGCTATTAGAGAGGAGGCTATTACAATATTTCAAGGAAAGAGACACTGCAGGCAACAGTTCATGTGGGGGTAGTGCTTATATTTAGTGAATGAGAAAGAAAACAGAATTAAGAATGATCCTGATTTTTCTAAGTGAGGAATGGCTAATGATATTATTAAAGAAATAGAGAATAAAAAATCTAACAGGTGGGCAGAGTGGAATGAATATAACACAGTTCATGTTAGACAGGCTGAGTTTGGAGTGCCTAGAAAAAATCAAAGGGGGAAGGATGAAGGAGATAGAATGAGTTGTCATTGCCTGTGAACATAGTTATACAAGAGAATTAGGTGTTAGATCTTGATCTTTTTCATCATGCCATGGGATTAGGTCTGATTTTTACTTCCACGATGTTTTCTTTTGCCTATTTACATGTCTCCTCAACTGGACTCAAGGGTAGTTTGGCTTTTTATTGTGAGGAAGAGTGGCCCTGAGCTAACATCCAATGCAAATCTTCCTCTTTTTGCTTGAGGAAGATTGTCCCTGAGCTAACATCTGTGCAAATATTCCTCTCTTTTGTATGTGGGATGCCGCCACAGCACGGCTTGATGTGTGGTGTGTAGGTCCACACCTGGGATCCGAACCGGCGAACCCTGGGCCACCAAAGAAAGTGCGTAAACCTAACCACTACACCACCGAGCCAGCCCCCCAAGGGTAGGTTTTTTAAAGACAGAGACTATGTCTTACTCATCTTCGTATCCCTATATTCATCTTTGTATCCTTAGACCTCGCATAATGTCTCACAAAGTAAACATTTGCTCTATGAGTAAATAAATACGTGGATTGAATAGAGAATAAGGTCAGAGACAAACAAAATTCTACAGAATATTGATATTTAAGGAACAGGAATAGGCAGAGAAGACAACTAAAAAGGAATGGTGAGATAAATAGGAGAACCAGGAGAGAGTGGGAATCAAAATGTAAAGAGAGAAGGGAAATTCTAGAGAGAAATTCCTGAAGGGGCAAGTAGAATGAGGGCAGAAAAGAGGTCCCTCAGTTTAGCAACTAAGAGGTTAACATCGATTGCCATAATGAACATAGTTTGAATAGAATGATGTGAATGTGACCAGAGTGTACACTCTGCATAACTTTCTAAAAGAATTGTACATGAGATTATAAATTTCGGTTTATTAGTTTGTCTCTCACCAAGCTGAACTTCTGAAGCAGGAACTGTTTTTTCACTTGTTCCTCCAATTTCAAGAACAGTGAAAGAAAATAGAAGCTTGAAAATGCTTTTTGAAGGAATCACAAAAGTAGCACAAAGAGAAGGTAAGGAATAAAGACACTGATTAGACTGCCTAAGGAGGCTCATAAAAAAAAAAAAGAGAAAGGGATGGGCTGGTAGCTTGAAAAGGAAACAAAATCACATTTTCAAAGGCAGAGACACAGCTTGTTCATATAGCAATTTTAAGAAGTTAGTGGATATAGCAGAGTCAGAAATTTAAGAAACAAAAGACAGGAGACAACTAAACGTGCACAATATCATGGGATCAGGCAGAATAATATCCAAAGCAAAGATAAAAATTTTAGCCTTGGAAAGGAAGTGGGACACTGTTTAGAAAGAGAGAAAGAAAGTTATAGTGAAGTTTGGAACGTGCATGGAAATAAAAACAATGCTTGCTGCCACGTACTGAGCACTGTGCTCAGCAATGATTTCCCTCCTCCTAACTGCTCTATGGGATACATATTATTCTTCTCATCAACAGCCGAGAAACGAGTTAAACGTACCCAAGCCTCATCACCACTATTTCTTTGCTTTTTCCCCTTACATCTGCATGTCTACTGTATTCATCCTGGTCCAAGCTACCATCTCTGGGCTGGATGATTGCAATGACCTTCTAACTGGTCTTATCATCTTCATTCTTGTTTCCTTTCTATCTGTTCTCCACACCACATGTTCCATAACCCTTACTTGAAAAACAAATATGACCATTTCATCTTTTGCTTAAAGTGACAGTTGCTCTTAGAATAAAGAAAAGCAAATCCTCAATATGGACCAAAAGTAACAGACTAAAATTGCTGTGTCCCCTGCCAACTTCTCCAGCTTCATCTCTTTCCTTGTTCTCTGGCCATAGTATCCTTCTTTCAGTTCCTTGAATGGCCCAAGTTACCCCTGTCTTCAGTCTTTCAATAGGCTCATGCTTTGGCCTGGAACACTCATTATACACACCTTCTCTCTTTGCCTAGTTACTACCACTCAAACTTCAAATTCAGCCCGTGTCACTTCTTCCCTTATCCTTCTGGGCTACATTTATAATGAGCTTCCCTTACTTTTCCTCCATAGAACTTTATTCAGTTGTGCCATTATACATTTATAAGAGTATTTATAAGTGTCAGTCACCCCCTACCCCGCCCCTGCCAGATAAGGAACTCCATTAACCAGGTGTGTGTGTATTTTATTCACCACTGTATTCTTATCTCCTTGTACAATGCCAAGTTCATGATGGATATTCAATAAATATGTGTTGGTAGATTAAATAGGGAAGAAAAGGAATTAAGTCTTAGTTCCTTCATTGTAAAGGCTAGCTATTCTAGTATCTTCAAAACAGTTCTATTCAACTTATCTAATGACCTTACGTAGCATGTATTATTTGCTCCAATTAATTAATGAGAAAATTAAGTATATAAAGGTTAAGTTACCAAAATTACATGAGTTTGGGCTGGGATCCAAACTCAGTCTTATCTAATTCCAAGTTAGTGCATGTGTTTCTGCTAGAGTGGAGATAACAAAAATTGAAAGGACAGATGAATGTAAGACTCATCCAAAAAAAAGAAAAATCCAGGCCTGCCCCGGTGGCCTCGTGGCTAAGTTTGGTGCACTCTGCTTTGGCAGGCCAGGTTTGGTTCTCAAGCACAGAACTACACCACTCTTCTATCATTGGCCATACTGAGACAGGGGCTCAAATGCAAAATAGAGGAAGATTTGCAACAGATGCTGGCTCATGGCGAATCTTCTTCAGTAAAAAAAAAAAAATCCTAGGTGAGTAATTTGATGCAGAGGTAAGAACAACAAAGTATAAACATTATTGTTACCACAACAATAAATATTTTAAATTCACCAGAAATCATTATCATTGTTAGACCTCCTGAATTAAGTCAATATTCATTTAGATTTACCCGTATATTCATCCTTTGCTCTTCATTACTTCCTATATCTCCAAGATTTCACCTGGAATCCTTTCCCTTTTGCCTAAAGAACATCCTTTAGTATTTACTTTAGACTTGGTCTATTGGTGAAGAATTTTGCTTTGCTTCTTTAAATGTATCATTGTTTTACCTTAATATGTTTTAATTTATTAACTTTTTATTAAAAATCTGGCCTTTAGTATGTGATTTCAAAAACATCTCACTTAATCATTTAAAAAAATTTCATCAAGGTTATATATGTGCATGGTTTTAAGAGGGGAAAATGGTAATCGCCAGCTCTACCCCTCCCATCCCCAATTTACACTCTTAAAGGCAACTACATTCAATCATAATCATCATTTCTTTTACTGTTGGCCCACGTATATCTTGACTTCTTTATTTTTGAAGTTTTTTATATTACTTATTGACTTCACAATATGAAAGATGCAGATTTAGCCATTTTACAATACCTCTACCATACAGACAGATATCTCCTCTTCCTATTTCCTAGACAAATCATCATTTTTGCTTATACCATGATTCAGTGTTTACCTATTTATGAATATGTTAATATCATTTACAGTTGAGCCCTAGAGGGTAGTGAAAGGGAAGCCTTCATAGCTTGTTCTATGGTTTTCCTCTAGCTGCAGGGAAGCATGAGGCTTTTATCCTCCGGTCAAGAAATTGTTAGAATCTGTACTGAATCCAGGATCAATGAGAATTCAGCTGTACCAGACCAAGAACTTTGACCTCATCATTGAGATTGCTTATTGAGCAATAAGTAACCAGTATTGATGAAGTGCAACTGAACCAGAGAACGGGAGCTAGTTATATATCCTGAAGAGGACTGTGTTACTAACTGGTCACGTACCTGAGAATACTATGCAACTAATTGATTATAATCAGAGCTGACGGCTTCCCTTAACTGAGGTTGTCCACACACTCACGGCCTCATCTCTCATGCCCACACATCTCCTAAGTGCAGAATGCATAGGACACCAGATGCTGTGCCCAGGCATCATGATGTCCTCACTACACGGAGCATGCTGCGTGGTCTCCTATCCTTTGTCCTCCCTTAAAGCTAAGGAAATTTAGTTTTGTGTGAAGCCTATTGTGTTCCACAAATTTAAGGGTTGATTTGACCTCAAAATACACTGCTGCTAGTAGAAAAAAGTGCCACAGCAGTTAGATTACATTTCCTTTCTTGTATAACTTTTTTGTTTTGTCACATTTGGTTATCTCATTTTTTACATTTAGTTTTCTATATACTATAAATAGTCTCCAAATTCTGTTAGATAGGTACATATACTGTACACTCATGCATTAATATTCTATACACATATCTATAGGTTACCCCAAAAGTCTCTTCCCAAAGAGTTTATCTCCTATCAAATATGTCCAAGCACATCAAACAAACAGAAAGATTTTCTTCCTCAGAGAGATTGCACATGATGTTTTCTGACATCATGAAGTATTTATTCTCTAAGCCTTGTGAGCTGTCATCCTGAGATCTCTCTTCACCATCATTGTAAAGATCCCTCTGTCTCTTTCTCTTGCTAGATCTCATGTATTCCTTTTTCATGGTGTACTCCTTCCTTTTTTGGAGTAGTTCCCCCAGTAGCTTCCTGAGCAAGGTTGCAAAAGAGACAAATTAAGGCTCAATATATTTATATTTTTAAATTTTACAAATAGTTTGCCTGTTTACAGAATTCTAGGTTGGAAACAACTTTTGCTAAGAATGTTGAATAGACTGTTCTATTATCTTCTAGGGCCTAAGATTAATGTTGGGAAATCCAGTGCCTTTTAGATAACTGATCCATTGCATGTGATCTGTTTTTCTTTCTGGAGTACTTTTAGGCTCTTTCCCTTGTTACTGGGTTTATGACATTTTTCTAAGATGTGCCACAAAGATGGATTTATTTTCATTCATTTTCCTAACATTCAATGGGCCCTCTTGATCTGGAAACCAGTATCCCTTAGTTTTGAGAATTTTTTGATGATTTCTCTGATAATTTCCTTCAGTCTATTTGTTGTTGTTTTATCCTTTCTTTCTGAATCTCCTATTATTTATCAAGGGTTGGACCTCCTTGACTGAGTCTTTTCTTTTTATGTTTTCTGTCATGCTTCCCATCAGTTGGTATTTTTGCCCAAGTTTCTGGGAAATTTCTTAACACTATCTTTTAACTTTATCTTCTGTCAAGTTTTCATTTCTGTTATCACGTTTTTGTTTTTCAAAGACAGACTTTTGGTTCTCTGACCTGATTCTTATTATAGCATCTCAGTCTATTTCATAGATGCAATCTTTTCTTATGTCTATGAGAATATTCCAGGTATTTTTGAAGACTTTTTCACCTGGTACAGTGCCTGTTTCAGCTGATTATTATGTTTGTTACTTTTTCCTGTATTCTTCATGTTATAGGTTTCTTTCAAGTGTTTAAGAATCCTCATTTATGTGCTTACATTTTAGAGTGGGGGTCTAAACATTGACAGGAAACTCTGCACAAGTGAGTGAGGCCTATCATCTGAGAGCCTCAGAGTAAGGTGCCCTACATTTGTACATTGGAAATACCTGATGTTAATATTTAGATGTTTCCTCTTGGAATGCTAAGAATCTCCAGAAAGACTCTTCTAATCTCTTTCCTGGAGGTTAAGGGCATGGCGCTATGCAGTGAATGTCTGTGTCTCTCTACAATTCCTATGTTGAAACCCTAACTCCCAATGTGATGGTATTTGGAGACGGAGTCTTTGGGAGGCAATAGGGGTTAGATTAGGTCATGAGGGGTGGGGCCCACATGATAGAATTAGTGGCCCTAAAAGAAGAGGGGGGAGAGAGAAATGCATGCACCAAGGAAAGGCCACATGTGTACACAACAAGGAGGTGGCCATCTGTAAGCCAGAAAGCTCTCACCAGGAACTGTATCAGCAGGCATCCTGATCTTGGACTTCTCAGCCTTTAGAACTGTGAGAAATAAATTCCTGTGTTTTTAAGCCACCTAGTCTATGGTATTTTTTACGGCCATTCGAGCTGACTAAAAAATATAATTATCAGCACTCTGGAAGCTGAGCAAGGGAAGGGCTTGGGGCCTTGGCATTTAATGTGTATACCTACACTTACTCTTCTTAGTTTTAGCAAAGTGCCAAGAATCTCAAATAAGCCTGGTATTCCTGAGTCCAGAGACTGTTTTATTCCATCCAAAGAAATAAGTTCAAGAATTTTGCAAGGGTAATTCAGACCTATTTATTTTATTATCCTCTTCACCTCACTTCCAGAAGGCCTAATACCATCAATTCTGAAACTCTGAATTTGAGATAGTTCTTATATTTCATTGCTGATTTAAGCTTTTTCTTTCTCCTTATGGCTCATATATTTATTTTCTAGCCTAAAACATTCTATTGCTGTTGCTCCTTCCTTATATTCCCATACTTGTTAGTATGTGCCTTAAAAATATCTCCACTGAAATTTTAATAAGGGTTTTCAGATCCATCATCTTTATCTGGAAGACCTCAGATTATCATTTAATTTTCAAGATATCATGAGAAGTAAACATTGGTGTTCCAAATTACAGATGGGAAAACACAGACATTGATCATACAGCTAGTGGGCATCTATGCAAGATTCAAACCTTAGTCTTCTCCGTCCAAATCCCTTGTTACTTTGCTATCTCATGTAGCCTTCTTCAGCTGGAAGACTAATGTCCTTGATGATGAACTTTCCAAGGTGTCATAATACTTCTCTGGGACCTTGATAGGATTATTGGCTATCCCAGAAAGATAGAAATTGTCCTAGGTAGCAAGTAGGTGGGCACTTGATACAGGTGGGCAGAGAGGTTTCTTTCAGGGGGTAAACAGCAGCACAGATAACAAAAGGGTACCATGGGCTTCTCCCTGCTTTCTCTGTGAAGCTTTGGCTCAGGAGTCCTAGTGTCATCTTCTTTCTTCCTTGTGGCTGTACAGAGAAGCAGCAGGTGGAGAGCTGAGTGGCATGAGTGGCTTGCTTTCATTTTTGAAGAAGAAAGTTTTGCCGAGTATAGACTTTCATGGTGGAACTTATTTTCTCTTAACACTTTGAAGATATCATTACATTGTGTCTCAGTCAGCTTGGGCTGCCATAACAAAATAATGCAGACTGGATGTTTAAAGGACAGAAGTTTATTTTCTCATAGTTTTGGAGTCTGGAAGTCTGAGATTAAGGTGCCAGAAAGTTTAGACTCTTGGAGGCCTCTCTCCTTGGCTTGCAGATGGTCACTTTGTCACTGTGTCCTCACATGGCCTTTCCTCTGTTAGCATACACTCCTGGTGTCTCTTCCTCTTCTGATTAGGATACCAGTCCTGTTGGATTAGGGCCCCACTCATCTGATCTCATTTCACCTTAATTATCTCCTTAAAAGCCCTATCTCCAAATACTGTCAGATTGAGGTTTAAGGCTGAAACCTATGAATTTGGGGAGGGGCACAATACATAATTTTTTTGGCTTTCATGGATTATATTAAGAAGCCCGCTTCATTGTTATTGCTCCCTTGAAGATAATAAACTCTTTTCTCTGGCTCTTTAAACAATTTTTCCCTTTGTCTTTGTTTTTTTAGCAATTTTACTATGATGTGCTACAGTATGGTTTTCTTTGTATATATTTTCTTAGTGATTCATGGGGTTTCTTGAATTCATAACTTGTGGGTTTTTCCTCACTTTTGGTAAGCTCTCAACCATCAACTCTTCAAATATTACGTCTACACCATTCTCTCTCACCTCTCCTTCTTGGACTGTAATTACGCATGTTAGACATTTTTGCTGCATCTCACACGTCTCTTCTCTTTTCTGTATTTCCCATTCTCTTTCATTTCATGCTTCAATTTGGATATTTCTTCCAGAGCTATTTTCCAATCCAGTAATTCTCTCTTCAGTTTTGATTAATCTGTAGATAAATTCATCCATTGAGTTCTTAATTTCAGTTTTGCTGTGCTTTTAAGTTATAGACTTTCCATTTGGATATTTTTACAGGTTTAGTATCTATTGAAATTCTTAATTTCTTTTTCTACATCCCTAAAGTTATTACGTATATTTCTCTTAAAGTTTCCATTATCTGAAATCTTAGTGGCTCTATTTCTATTGTCTATTGCTTATCATGGTGTTCAATGACTTGTCTCATCTTCTTGTATGCCTATTTCTTTTATTGTGTGCCAAATATTGTATAGGAAAAAATGTAGAGATAATTTGAAGCTTGGGATGATGTTATCTATTTTTTGGAGATCGTTTATATTTGTTTCTGGCAAGAGGCTAGTAGAAAGTCAATTTCCAGTTCACCTAGACTGGTGACATTATCAAAAGCTTGCTCAGCTTCTCAGCTTTCTGGATTTCCTTCTTGACTCATAATTCTTTACTTATTTGTCAGTTCTCCAATGATTTCAATTAGATTTTTTAAAACTAAGTTTTCTAGCTTTTAAAGCTGTTCTCTGCAGGAAGGTTGGTTTGAATTACATAGTCCTCTATTAACAGAAGTGGAAGTTCTCTTGTATTTTTTTAATGAAAAATCAACTAATAATATCTCACAGTCTACATATCATGGTTCATTCAAAGAATTCTAAGAGCTCTGAAGGCCTTTCTTATTTTTTAACAATACATACATCATATATATATATATATATGAAACGCATAAAGTATATATATCTAATATATATTTATATATGTAAAGCACATATACAAAAGGTATATATATGTACATGTAAACATATACTTGGTAATACATTATATACATTTTATTATGATTGAATTTAGGGGGAAATTTGAAAATACAAACTACTTATAACTGATGTGGATAAAAAAGAGTTTAATCAGCTTCTCTATGACGCTGGATTGCCATTCCCTGAATCTCCCTTATGCATAGATAAATAATTTTAAAAAAATTACAGTTTATGGGGCCAGCCCGGTGGCACAGCAGTTAAGTTCACACGTTCTGCTTTGGCGGCCCAGGGTTCGCCAGTTCAGATCCCTGGTGTGGACATGACACTGCTTGGCAATCCATGCTGTGGTAGGTGTCCCACATATAAAGTAGAGGAAGATGGTCATGGATGTTCCAGTCTTCCTTAGTGAAAAGAGGAGGATTGGTAGCAGTTAGCTCAGGGCTAATCTTCCTCAAAAAAAAAAAAAAAATTACAGTTTGTTTTATGCTTCACTGGACTACATTCCCTAATTGGATTTTCTTCTGTAGGAAATCGAAATGATCCCAAACCTGATATTATTAAATGGTATGATAGTGCCTAGAACAGATTTAGGGAGTTTTCTTTATTAGCACATAATATCCACTTATTTTCTTTCTTATTCAAATACTTATTGAGTTCCAACCATATACCAGGCTCTATTCTAGGTGCTGAGGATACAACAGTGAATAAGACTGACATGGTTCTCCTTTCACGAAAACTTACATTCTACTGGTGGAAACACAACATGTAAGTAACAGTTTAAACTAATAAATGAGACAATAGCAGGTACCTGAATGTGGCAGGTGCCATGAGAGAGAGTAACTAGGCAGAGAGGAAAGGGTTACTTTAGATAGTGCAGTAAGGGGAAGCCTTCTCACAGGACTAGAAATGCAAAATAAACGAGAGGAACCATTTGTGCAAAGTGTTGAGGGCAGTTTCCGGGCAAAAAGATGAACTACAAAGGCCCCAAAGTAAGAAAAGCCCTATTCAGTTTGAGGAACAGAAAGAGGATCTGACGTTTACAGTCAGGTGGGCCCTGATGTGGAGTATAGCTTTTGTTCTAAGTGCAACGGGAGGCCATGCAAAGATTTTTAGACACTTAGTTAACAAAAACGTGCCATAATTATATTTTAAAAAGAAGTTAAAATATAGTTCCTGATCTTCAATTATCTCTAAGTTGATCCTCCAACTTACTTTTCAATTTTATTTATCTTTGCTATTGACTCTTTCCCCAGGGTCCTTTTCTATCTATTAGTCAAGCTGAGAAATAAAAAACAATCATACAAAAATTAGACAAGATTTTGCTAGCTGATTTTTAATTCCCTGTAAGTGCAGGCAGATTTTTCAGTTTTCTAAAAAGAATAGTTTTTCTCCTACATCATTACTGTAAGGATTTTATTAATTATTATAGATAAAGCACTTGGAACAAAGCCTTGTACAAATTGTAAATGACAGGCAAGAGTAAAGAGACTATTCTATTCTACTACATTACATTACACTATATGGTAGATACAAGTTCATCCAGGATACTGTGAGAACACAGTGAGTAGTGTTCCAAGCTAGAATCAGAAAAGTTTTCCTAAGGGATTAATGCCTGACATGACAAGGATTAGTCAAGTGAAGAGAATTTCTGAAATGCATAAGACAGTGAGTCCAATTTGTCAAAGGAAGAAACATATTCAAAGACATTATATAAATATCTTGCAGCTCCATCTATATTTAAAGCTGTTTAAGAGTACAGTCCTTTGTGTTTTTATCTATTCATTAAAAAACTTTTATTAAGCATCAATTATATATTAGGGGCTATACTAAGAGTGATGGATACTAAGAGGGTACATGGAGCTTAAATTTAGTAGGAAAATGGTAATACAAAGTATACTGATTGTTGAAAATTGAGATACTGGTGGACAGATAACCTTTTATAAATATTCATATCCATGACTACTTTGATTAATATTGAGCCTTGCTCAGTAGAAATAAGACTCTTCTTATTTCTTCTTAAGAGCATGCCTTCGTGTAGTCTTTGGTTGCCTGTATAGACCCTGCGGCATTTACTCTACCAGTTCTTACTACCAATTGCTTTAGCACTTTTAGCAAGTACTATATACAGCTTTGGAAATACAAGACATACTGTAAAACAGTCTACATCATGTGACCCTGTGCACTAAGCTGGTACTAAAAGAGAGAAAGTAGGAGAAGAAAATGCTTGTAGTCACACAATAAAAAATACCACAGGGGGCGGGCCAGGTGGCGCAGTGGTTAAGTTCGCACGTTCCGCTTCAGCAGCCCGGGGTTCACTGGTTCAGATCCCAGGTGCGGACACGGCACTGCTTGGTAAAAGCCATGCTGTAGTAGGCGCCCCATGTATAAAATAGAGGAAGATGGGCAAGGATGTTAGATCAGGGCCAACCTTCCTCAGGAAAAAGAGGAAGATTGGCAGTAGTTAGCTCAGGGCGAATCTTCCTCAAAAAAAAAAAAAAATACCACAAAACAAGATGGTTTGAGTAGAAATGCTCTGAAGAAAAAAGCACAGAAATTAAAGGTCTTTTAACGCCTTGAATTCTCAAAAGTTTAATACAAAAGTATTTGAACATCCACGTTGTATAATGACATATGGTATGGGTGAATCTTCATTTTTGTAAGAGGAGAAATAGGAAGGATGTTAGTGAGGACAGCACCACACTGTGAATTAAGAAAACCTGACTTTAAAAGTACAATTGTCTCAGGGATTGGAGGATCTAAGGCTAACCCTCCCTCTCTGAGAAGCTTGTCGGGCCAGATCCAAGTTTTTTCCTGGCTTGTCTAGTTTCCTTCCTTTGTCAAAGCCAGAACTCCAAACTTGGCATTGGCTTTAGAAGTCGCAAATTTAAAAATTTCAGCAGATTAGGGAAGGAAAGTCATTTATGTATAAATAAAAAGAGCAATGAATCAAGCAAAAATATAGTTTTACTTTTGGGCTGTGTGGACTGGTTCTCATCTATCTGAAAATCAAAATAGGTGATTGAAAATATTGTCACTCAGAGTCTAACAGATTTGGTACTTCATAATGTTAGGTAATCATAATAATATTAACATTAGATGACATAGTAGCTAATTATAGGGCACAAGTCAGATATTTATCACCATGTTGGCAGTAAACTGTTTCTTAAATTAATGCAAGCTATGAGAAAGGAATAAAAAAATTGATTACTGTTTCCCAGAGTTTTGCCTAATTTAATAGTCTTTGTTTTTTCATAAATATTGTGATTCTAAGTTTAAATTCACTTCAGGGTTAGCCAAGAACATTTGCTCTTCAGTGTCTGCATTTTGTTTGATTTTGGCTACCTTTGTTTTGATAAAGAAATTATCTCTATTTCCTTTCAGCCACTTACTCTCTGCATGATCTTGGGCAAGTCACTCATCAAGCTCTCAAAACTAGTTTCCTCATCTGTAAAATGTTGACAGTTATAGTACATTGTCCAGAGTTTCTGAGAAGGTTGAATCAGAGAATTTAATAAAACTCAGCACAGTACCTAGTAAAAAATACAACAAATACTACCAATAACAAACAAGAGAAAAAAAATAAAGCTATGCTTTTACAATGAATGTTGCCAATGATTACATGTTTTGAGCACCTACTCTGTATTTATATTGTGTGTTTCAAGCATTTCATGAGTAGGATCTCATGAAATCCCCAATAATGAGTATCCAGTTTTACAGGTGAAAACTAATACTAAACAGAGAAGTTAAAAAATGTCCCCAGGGTCACACAGCCAATAAACGGTAGCATCCAGATTCAAACTGTTTTAGACTAACTCTGGAGGCTATACTTTACGTCCATTAAGCTATGCTTCTCCTTATACCAGTGATAGCTATACAAGAGCGATGTCAGGGCACCAAACTTAATATTTAAAACCAAAAAAGGAAACTTGGTGAAAGATCTTCAAGGGAATAACCAAGGAAGTGTTTCAAATTCCAACACAAGATCAGACATTGAAACGCAAGTAGAGATTATGGGTGATTAAGGATAAACCAAGACAGGTACTCAACACTAAATAAATATAAATAGATAAACAAATAAGTCAAGTAAACCAGTGTTGAATCTGTAAAGTCCTCAGGCACTTAGTTGTGTATTATAGGAAGAATTGACTGATATATAACCCGTGGCACATATATGAGGTTACCCTGGGAACAGGTGTGGTCAAAGCGTCCTCAGCCTTGGTTGGGTTAAAGGTCTGAATCAGGCAGCCAGACAAAAATTGCCAATATTTCATGAATATGACAAAATATTTTGTAAAACAAGCTCTCTTAAAAGGATATAGTTATTTACCTTATATCATTTAATATAATTTCATATTTCATATTAAATATTCCTCAAATTTAAGCATATTTTTTACCCTAGACCAGGAGTATATCTACCATCCTCTCTGTCCTGATAGTGATATCCAGATAAAGGCAACAATAATAACAAAAGTATTTTAGTTCAATTTATAAGAGGAATCATGGAAACCTCACATAAGTAATATTCAAAGTAGAGAAGAAAGTATTTTTAAACTTACCATTTTTAAAAAAAATCAGATGTTATTATAAAATAAATGGGCATTATAGAAAGAAATAGTAAAATAACAGTATAATCTAATTTCAACAAAACCAAACACCTTATAATACACTGCTGGTATGCCATTGTGCTGAGATGCTGTTCCACATAGACTCATTCATTCTAAACCTACAGCAAAACTTAATTTTGGGGGATAAGATGCCCAACTATTAATTTTATTTGAATTTTTAAGGGAAAACAAAAATTACATTGTGGTGATGGTTGTATAACTGGAAATATATTGAAATTCATTGAGTTGTATTCATAACGAGTGCATTTTATACTATGTAAACTGTATTTCAAAGACCTGGTTTAAAAATGTGCCCTCTATTGGGAAGCTGGAGTTAGGCTGCTAACCAGGAAGCTGACTGGCTTTTGTGGGCCGGTTGGAAAATCAGAGTGTGAGTCTAGGAGACGGGTGAGGCCAGAGCAGCAGTTAAAGATAACATGGGATTCAACCTGGCCAGTAATGATCAAATAATCTTTGCCTCACTCTTTTCCCCTTAAAAAAAGGGGCATAAATAAGCATATTAATTAGGGGGAAAAAAGTTCTGCCATGCACAACCGTTTTTGCTACGCATACTCCTTAAAAAAAAAATAAAGCCTTAAAATAACTGTTAGTCACCAGAATATCTGGTACATACATTAAAGACCATTCAGTGAAATTAATGAAATGACAAATGTACTTGAGGTTGCAAAAAAAAAGTAAACTAAATACATTTCATGTGGGGGAAAGAAAACCAAAATACACGTCATACCACAAAGCATATGTGAAAATGTTCTATGTTCTATATCTCTATCTCTATCACTTTGTCTCTATCACTATTGGAACTATTCCTAGGATATCTTATATTAGTATACAAATCAATAAATATATCATACACACCTATATACTATCCTTGATGATAACAGATCTCCACATTTCACAGAACAAGAGAAAAATGCAACAGCACATGTTAGGATGGATGTCTGTTTTCTGATTCTGAGATGCACACTAATTTAAAGGGTAAAAATGCTCCCATTATCTTCTTCCTAGGCATTTCTTTTCTAAAGAAATAATGCTCCTATTTAACAGGTCATATCTGTGGAGTGGTTGTAGATTTTAGCAGAATCTCTATTCTTCCTTTTAAAAACAATGAAATGGTGAAATTAAGCGTGCAACAAGGAAACGAAACTTGATTAAAACCCAAGTCTTATTTTCTATTGGAAACATATTGTAATTCAATTAAAATACTGATCCATAAATTTTTTTGAAATATTGATTTTTGACATCTCTAATGGTCACCAAATTTTTTAAATTTTTTACTATGGAAAAATTTAAATATTAAACAAAATTGAATGGCAAAACAAATCTCTATATGCCATCATCTATTGATCCAACAATTTACCACATTTGCATTACCTATCTTTCTATGTATATATTTATATCTATATACTTTAAAGAAAATTCTAGACCCCATGTCTTCCACTCCTACATACTTAATAAACATCTCTAGAAAAGTATAAAATTGGTGTTTATCAAATTTTTTTTAGTTTGAAACAATACTGAATAGAAATGTAAATCAAAATGTATCTATTTTCCCGAACAAAGAATCCTAAAGTTTATATGGAACAACAAAAAATCCTGAATAGCCAAAGCAATCCTGAGAAAAAAGAGTAAAGCTGGAGGCATCACAATCCCTGACTTCAAAATATACTACAAAGCTATAGTAATCAAAACAGCATGGTACTGGCAGAAAAACAGACACACGACCAATGGAACAGAATTGAAAACCCAGAAATAAAACCACATATCTATGGACAGTTAATCTTCGATAAAGGAGTGAAGAACATACAATGGAGAAAGGAAAAGTCTATTCAATAAATGTGTTGTGAAAACTGGACAGCCACATGCAAAAGAATAAAAGTAGACCATCATTTTATACCATACACAAAAATTAACTCAAAATGGATTAAAGACTTGAAGGTAAGACCTGAAACCATAAAACTCCTAGAAGAAAACCTAGGCAGTATGTTCTTTGACATCAGTCTTAGCAGTATTTTTTTGAATACCATGTCTCCTCAAGCAAAGGAAACCAAAGAAAAAATAAACAAATGGGGCTACATCAGTCTAAAAAGCTTCTACAAGGCAAAGAAAGCCACCAACAAAATGAAAAGATAATCCACCAACTTGGAGAAAATATTTACAAATCATATATCCAATAAGAGGTTAATTTCCAAAATACATGAAGAACTCACACAACTCAACAACAATAAAACAAACAACCCAAACAAAAAATGGGCAGAGGATCTCAACAGACATTTTTCCAAAGAAGATTTACAGATGGCCAATAGGCACATGAAAAGATGTTTATCATCACTAATTATTAGGAAAATGCAAATCAAAACTACAATGAGATATCACCTCACACCCATCAGAATGTCTATTATTAAAAGGACAAGAAATAACAAGTGTTGGAGAGGATGTGGAGAAAGGGGAACCCGAATACACTGCTGGTGGGAATGCAAACTGGTGCAGCCCCTATGGAAAACAGTATGGCGATTTCTCAAAAAGTTAAAAATGGAGATACCATATAACCCAGCTACTCCACTTCTGGGTATTTATCAAAAGAAAAGATTTTCAAAAAGATATATGCGGCCTTATGTTCATTGCAGCACTATTCACAATAGCCAAGACTTGGAAGCAACCTAAGCGCCCATCAATGGATGAACGGTTAAAGAAGATGTGGTATATATATACAATGGAATACTAGTCAGTCATAAAAAAGATGAAATTGTGCTATATGCAACAAAATGGATGGACCTTAAGGGTATTTTTCTAAGTGAAATAAGTCAGACAGAGTAAGACAAATACTGTATGATTTCACTCATATGTGGAAGATAAACACATAGATATGGAGAACAGATTGGTAGTCATCAAAGGGGAAGTGAATAGGGGGCACATGAAAGGGGTAAAGGGACACATATATATGATGAAAGATGGAAACTAGACTTTTGGTAATGAACACGATGCAGTCTATACAGAAGCCAAAATCTAATGATACACACCTGAAATTTACACAATGTTATAGACCAATGTGACCTCAAAAAATAATAAAAAATAAATAAAATTGAATCATGAAATATTGAATCAAATATGTAAAAACTGAATATGCATGTAGACAAGGATGAGAATGTAATGTCAATTATAAAATTCATTTTTCATGTTAAATGCTAATATTTTAATAATACTTTTATAATAAAGGAATATTGAAAAATAAAAAATGTATCTATTTCCAACTATGCTAGGAAGATGCATTAATTTTAAGATTTAGAATGTGCAGAAGACAAAGTATTAAAAATTCTAAATAGTTCACTTCTATTCAAATATATTTGACTCTATTTTTTCCTATTAGAAATGACAATCCAAAAGTATACGTAAAACTATGAACATTTTAATATTAAAAAGAAAGCTATGGCACTCTTGCTTTTAGTCACATTTGCTGCTCTATTACATTTAAATATTTCTGTTTAATAACTTAAGTCCATAATTCTTCTGAATGCTGAAATCAGAAACATAATCTGCCACTTAGCTATGTAAATCCTTCACCCCAGAAGTGAGTTAGGCCAGCCTCAAATATAGTAAAATATTTAAAATTCTAGAGTTTAATTTATAATGTTTAATGCAATCTGACTGTATTGGCAGTAAAGTGAATATATTAGAACATCATTTCAACATGTGATCACTTCCATTGATACAGGCCAATATTATCTGTCAGTGTAAAATTTAACTAAAGTTAGTGACACTGATAAAACAGCGTTATAAGACTTTCACATAAAAATACAAGGAATTTAAATTTATATAAGCATTAATACAGCTACTACTCTAATATGCTCATGAATCAACACACTAAATTAGTATTTTTAGCTCCAAGAACCAGATTTTGACTTTAATTTTACCTTATACATAATTTTTTACATATGTACTTTAGGACTACTGAGGATTTAAGAATTTTGTTTTAAATACAATTTTCCATCTTTTTATCCTTTTTACCTTTCTATACATCTCTGATTAAACCATACCTTCAAAGTAACCATCTCTTCTGGGCTGTGACTTCTTTGATAATTTTGTATCAGAAACTTTCTTTTCACTGTTTTTGAACAATGCTAGGCGCATGGTGGGATCTAGACAAAAAGAGCAAGATAAGACAAAAGTTCAGCCTCTGGTTCATTCCTTCTCCGAAATGGCTATAGATTTTCTTATGATGCTAAAAAGTAATACCCATTCTATAAGGTTCTGTTAAATTGATGCTTATGTTATTTTAAAAAGCTTCATAATGTAAAAAGGTAACCAACCATTCATACATTCTTGGTTATCTAGTTAAACACATAGCTAATATCTAACACAAAGAACAGAAATATTCACAATGTGAAAATTTTACACTTAAATTTTCCAGTTATGGCATTATCTTTTTGTTTGGGGAGTTGCTTTATTGATTATTTTAGCTCCTTTCTTAAATTCCTGGTATTTCTGCTGAAATAAAGTAAAATTTTCATAAATGCATAATAGGTAAAAGCTATTATTACAGGAAAAACCACATGCCCTACTTTTCTCTCCTGTAAACTGTGAGGAGCTGGTGTGTAGGAGACGGAAGAAAGACAACTAATGGGATGAAGAACAGATAGAAAAGGATTATTTCACTAACTTTACAGATAAACCAATGGTTTCTCTTTCGCCTTAATGTCTTTTATGTACATAACAAAGAAGATGTATAGATTCTATATTTTTTTTATAGTCAAGAGCATTCTAAATCTATTAATTTTAGAAAATAAGTAGGATGATTGCAAACGTAGCGTCCTATAATCTTTTACTGGTAATGAATGGTTCTACAGAATGTGAAATTGGGGATTTGGTGCAGTTGAATTAAGACGAAAGGTTTTCACTTGGTGAAGAACTGTAAAAAGAAAATGTGAAAAGAAAATGGTGAAGTTAAGTAACAGGGAGTAGAATAAAGAGTGGAAAGTTATGCATTTAAAGTAGGTTAACATAAAACCACAATGTAGAGCGGTATGCATTTTCTTAGTATTTTACATCATCTTGACAAAAGAAAGTTTAAAAATCTTTGATTAACATCTAGTGCAACAGAATTGAATATGCTAAATGGAAAAATAAGATTTTATATATCATAAAGCCCAAATTACATACTTCAATAAAATGCTAAGGTAGAGTGTTTTTAAGCATGTGAATTAGATACGCAGAACAGTATTTGCAGAGTTATTCTCAAACATCAGTAACCTAAATTTCCATTAGTCTTCCAGTAATAATTTATCCCTATTAAGCATGATTTACATGTTTCATAGAGATTATATTACTCAAGATTAGGAAAAATACTAGTCAGTATTTGGCCACATCTCATAATTATATGTGACCTAAGGTATTATAAGAATTGGGTGCTTCTATATGAATTCAATATGAATTATATCAATAAGAATGATTTTTAAAACTGTATATGTATTTAATAGAATAAGTATTAGATATCATCTGAGTCATTTATGAGAAAACCATAATGATATGTCAAAAGGAGACTTAGGGAAGATAGCTCACCACGGCCTTATATTCTGTATGATACCTTATAACCTGCTGATCTTTCTACACATTCTCCTGCATTTCTTGCTTTTCAATTTGATCTATGTATTTCCTGAGCAAAGACATTATAATTTGACAGACCTGGGGTAGATCCAAGCTCCAACTTTTACTAATGTTATAACTCTGGACAAACTGCTCTCAGCCTCTGCCTCCTCCTCTGTTCAATAGAAACAGTATTGACTTTGAAGCATTACTTTGAGAATTATCGAGATAATGTGTGTAAAGCATCAAGACTTGTGCCTGCATACATGCAGGTGCTCAACAAATGGCAGGTAGGAAACATATAATTACAAGACAAACAACAATAATATTTCCAACTTATGATATTCTTGGAAAAGATCTAAAATCCTTCAAAGAATAAGGTGGATATATAGGAAATTGATGGATCCACAATTGGCTTCATTTTATTCAATATAGCACATGGAACAAAAGCTATGGATCTTTTATAAGTTCTTTGCTACTGCCCTGGAAAAAGAACAATCTCTCTATGAATTGATTTCTTAATATGAAAACATGGATAAAAATATCAGTTTCCTCATATTATTTCCAAGATCAAATAAGTTAATACACAAAAAATATTTAGAAGAGTTGTCCAGCTCACTTTACTCAATAAAATAATTTTATTCATCAAGAGCACATAAAGAGTGCTACATATGCAGTATCTTTTGCTTCAAAACATTCTGACTGTGCCACCTTAAATTGATTTAAAACAAATTAATTCATATTTCAAAGGGATGAGGATAAGAAGCAAGAAACATAGTCATCCTAGATGGAAAAAAAAATCACTTGACTTTGATAGTCTCTGGAAACACTACTGTGAATAAGACACTATTCTTACCCTCAAAAAATACAAAATCACATAAAAAAGTCAGGAGAGAGGATATTGTAAAGACTACAGATTGTGACAGCTTTTCCTTGCATTATAAAGTCAGTTTTGTGCATTTAAATCTACTCCTCTGAGATCATCAATGGCAAGTCTATGTTGCTGTTTTTTAAATCTTTCTATCTCTCAGTATGACTTGCCCAGTGTCTGGGAAACAGGTTTTAAATATGTCTTTAATAAAATATTTAAAGAAACCCATAAGTAAGCTGAGTTTCTGTTATGGATATGGCTCTGTACTCCACACTTTATATCCATTATCTCATTTAAGTAACAATATTCTTAGGCATTAGCATACCCTTAAAATTATTTCATCCCTCGTGTAATCCCTTTTCAGCTTCTGGAATCCTAATCTTAACTCACTGGTTTATTTTATTCTCATTAACTTCATACATGAAAATCGAGTTATTATCCATTTTATGAATGTGCCAAGTAAAGCAGTGCTATAAAATGTTTTATGTTAAAGTTGAATGACAAGCTATATTTCATTATCTTATAAGTACTATTTATTAATTTAAATTTGCCTTCCAAAAATCAAATATATATTTAAATGACTATAATACACACACACAGTCAGGCACATATACACAGTCAAATGTATTTAGTGACTTTTTATCTAATTTATCGCTGATTCGGTTAACAGTAATTTATTGAACAGCTACCACGGTATTAGGTTCTGGGAATTCAGTGGGGGAATAAATGCAGTCTCTGCCCTCAAAGATCTTACTACTCAAGAGGTTTTATTATTGGTTTGTTGAGAGCACAACAAAGTAACATTTGATCAAAATTCTTTTTGGAAATCACTGAGGTAAACAAAATAAATCAGCAGTAAATTTCATTTTGCCACAGTTTTGTCTATAATGTTCCCTTTTTATCCTTCCCCCTTAACATTCCTTAGTTACCTTATCATTTTGCAACCTGATCTCTTTGCTGTAGCCCATGAACTGCTTAATTCATATTAAACAGTTGGCCTTTCTTATTTTCTACCTGGCTTAATTCTTGGTTATACCTAAATGTTCCCAACACAATCTCAAGCTATTTTCTTCATTGAAATAAGATCAGCACCTACTTATTGAATGCTTAGCATGTACTTGACACTGTGTTATAACACAGGTGTTATAAACAGCTGCAAGATGATTCTCATCCCTAGTCGTGGCTCTACCCTTATAACTAAAGGAACCTTGTTTGTTTCATCCTGCTCTTTCTTTTCTCTATGAAATTTGCAAATTGATATGCATACATATGATGCATGTTGGAAAATCAGATTATGTCTTCATCCTTATATTCTTAGCCCTTAAACTTCTTACTGTCTCCTCTCCACCAAAATCCCTTTACTTAGATCTCATCCTCTCTGAGCAGTGCTCCACATCAAAACCAATCCCTCACTCTCTTTCCCCATCCAGCTCAGCTCAGTCTTGCTACCAATTCTGCTCACTGCCTTTAGGTTATTGACCCCCATGTTTTCAATAAACCAGCAACTCTCACCTTGCACATGTACTAAACTCTAAACTTCCCTGGGTATCAGCTAAATTCCAATGTAGATCACCAAATTCTGAAATTACTTCTGTGCATGAAGCAACAGTAAAAACACAGAGATAAACAAAGAAATAAAAACTCACAAAAACAAGCCCAGTCATAACTGGTTTATGCTTATGTCCATCATGAGGGAAACAGCAGTCACTTACTGGAAAGGGAGTTTCCAGTATAGGGAAAACAACAATCAGGACACAAACTCAAACTGAGTCAATCACGGTAACTCCTCACAATTTTAGATTCCATCCCATGGCTTCCAATGAGTCCCTCCCCGAAACCGCACCTCCCCCCAACCCCGGCCATCCTCCTGCTGCTTCTGTTTAGAAGCAGGTGGCCTCACTTATCCTAACAGAAATCATCAATACTGAGTCTCCTTGATGGCCACCCTTGCCTTCTTCACTAATCAGCAACCTCAATGGGTATTCCTCCTCTATTGGCAACTTTCTTTAAATAATTGACCCCCTGACTTTTGCTCTATTTTTACTGTTATCTTAAACCAAATATCATTGAGTTATATCCCTTGACTGATAAATGTATGGACAAGATACAAACAGGAAATATTAAGTGCTTGGTACTGAGAAGCTTGCTCAAAAGGTTTTTCCTGGTAGAAATTTGAATTAAAGCTTCCATACTCCATGCATTTATGCCTCACCTCCTCGAGGATTATTGCTCTGTCAGATTGTAGGATGTGATTGGTTCTGTTTAATTAAAAGTTTCTATTCTCTGAAGCCCCACCTGCCACCCTCCCTACCCTCACAGAGCCAGTTTCCAGTAGTTTTACGGACAATGTTGCCCTCTGGTGGCTTAAAAGTTCAAGTTGGCAAGTTGTCCATGTAAGGTATATATATCTCCACGTATATTTGAAAATTACTAGCAAATTTTAAAGTGTTTAACAGAATTTAAATATTTAAAATATCATTTTAGTTTATTAATGAGTAAAAGTTTAAAACTATGGCAATTATTTTAGGCAGAATCACATAAGCTAATAGCATATCATAAGTCAACTGAATTATAAAACCGGAAAAGTACAAGAAAATTCTTCATTCTATAAGAAAACTTGAGTATGGTGTCTTAAATGATTCACTCACAGATACAAAATGACATAAATGCTATATAATCAACCTAGCAGAAGATTAAAGTATCACAAAAATTGAAGAGGATCCCACTGATTTTCTTTTTCATGTTTTTCTTCTTCAATCTAAACTTGAATATTTCTGTTCTGTCTATCTGTTGTGAAGGAGGAGTAGAGAAAAACAGTGAAGAGAATTTAAAGCTCATCATTAAGTTTTACATTTCAGAATGCAAATTTTAAAGAAAAAATAACTTTTGTTTCATCGATCTAATAGTATTTTGATAAAACAAAAGCTTAACACAGAGATACAAAACCTCACACAGTAATAAGAATGCAATTTAGTTTACAATCATGTAATCAGAGTAATGATCCTCATAAAAATTATACAATTGCCATTGTGGATTTTTACCTAACAGGTCATGCTTAATGACCGCTGTCAAAATGTTAAATTTACGACGTGGCTGTTAACCTGGATGTCTGGTTGTCCCTTTTAATTTGTTACCCTACCATGCCCCCTTGTGACAGATAAAAAGAGGTCTAATTTTTTTGCCCAATAATTTTGGCCATTAAAGGAGTGATTTTGTCATATGAGCACATATTCCTTATTGAAACTTTTGCTAAAACAGACTATTTACTATGCTGATTTATTAAAAATGTACTCAATCTAAAAAAAAACCCAGTTACAAGAATTAGCAAGATTTATATATTTCCAGAGACACATTCTAACAAGATAAACGTTTCCTTAGCTTCAGTATCAAAGTATATTGTAAACACTGTAAATATCTTTTAAAAAATAGATCTTGAACACAAATAAGGAATAATTATTTGTTGAACATTGGCTGAAGCAGTTCTTAAGCCCCTTCTGATATTCGAACTTGCCCAAGAAGTTTCAGAAACTTATTATTCTCACAACAGCTATTTAAAGAATGTTTGTTGATACTGTTGAAGATGAGTAGAAATAGACATCAAAGCAATAAAAAAGTTTATCAAACTACCGTGATTTACTGGACTGGATTCCACTTCCCCAGGACTGAAAGAGAGTGTCCCTATTGTTAAGGGTTTGGAATTACTACTTCCCTGGGTAACCACCGCACAGTGTTCGGTTCACAGAGCCCCGAGGCAGTTAATAGGAGTTTATAAAACAAGAGAGCTAGGGCACAAAGCAAGTTGACCAACAGAGTTCATATTTACGTCTTCTTTAAAAATGCATAAAATTTCAGTATTTTAAACCTGACAAACTTGCAGTACACACACACAAAATATTACAGTTATCTCAAAAACATAAAATATAAAATTAAGATATCGCTAATATAACACTAAAAAAGGAAAGTTGAACATTCGTGAATATAAAGAATGAATCATTAGTAACTTGTCAATGGCTAGTAAGTCCTGTGTCAACAAATATTAGTTCTTCCTTAGAAACCCACAGTATTTGGGTTATTTCTATTTCTGTTTTTTTAAATTAAATATATATATTTCTTAGAATTTTACTATTAAATGATTAAAAATAATGAATAGAAAAGTTAATAAAGATAAAAATTAATCTTCTGAATGCTTCTCTGTATGCTTACATCAGCTAGAACTATATGATAAATGCAGATTCCTTGCTCTTCTCAGGAGCATTTTATGGAAACATTTCACTGACATTAATATCTTCATAAAAGAAACTGATGAGTAACAAAAACTGAAAACAGTTAAAAAAAAGTCATGTTTCTTATATTAAGCCTATGAGTCCGTGAGTAACTCTTTATAAAGTTATAAGTAAATGCAAAGTTATACGCAATATGCAAATAATTTCAAATAGTTTTAATTATAAAGTCATAATAACCTGCTATTTCTTGCCTTGACACCTGTAAACTACTCCACCTATTAAGTAATTACACTAAAATGATTAGAAGTGTCCAAAGAAAGACAAACGATTTGAAGAATGGTCTGGCAAGTGGGATATAGGAAAAGATGCCTTTGAACATTTCCCAAGTTCTACATAATCATGAAAGATAGACATTGTGCTCCTTTTCCAAAGTGTCAAGTTGTGGGGCCTTCACAGCTAACATTCATTGAACTGATGAATTTATATAAATAGTTTATTGAATAATCAACCAATTTAAAAACACACAAAGGAATAAGCACATGAAGCAGATGCCATGTAGAATTAACATTTGCCAAATTGAACTGGCTTAGAAACAAATCACGGCATAATTCTCAATGTTCAATAGATAGAATAATCAATAGCAAATTATATAAGAAACAGGGAAAAAGTGAAAATAGTATTTAAGAGTATAACAAATCATTTAATGTAATAACGTAATTTTCTCTAAGTTTTCTTGGTTTTTCTTTTGGAATTATGACCTCAGACATACTCATACCTGTGCATTTCATTCCTATTCTTATTAAACATAATTTAGTGAAAAAAATTTTAAAGTAATTTATCTTCAATATCAGACACACAGTTATTATTCAAAGTGCCGTGATTACCCACCTAATGTTTTCCTTAATTTCTTTGATTTCATTTTCTGTGCTCTCTTCAGCATTTGCTGAGCAGTAGAAATATCCTTAAAGCCCCTATTAAAAGATTAAATTTAATAAAGGCAAAACAAACATCCAGACCATATTTATATATACACATACATATAAACATACACATCTGAATTATACTAAAACAAATTTGGATTGGCTTTTAAGAATCTATAATTTAACAGATGTATAGTTTCTTAAAAAACTAATACAAATATTCATGAAATCTTGAAAAATATCTGCCTTGGATATTTAAAAGTCTCTCAATTTCTTAATATTTTAGTGTGAAACAGATCACATACCATTCTTCTGAAATTTTTTCTTCTTTTTCAGATTTTAGCAAACTCTTTCTGTCGGTCTTTGATTCAGATGTCCAGGACAAAGTTCTATTTTCTGATCTGGCAATAGAAAAAAACACACTTAACTGAATCAACACAAGTATATCAGCACTTTAAAAAACTACAAGCTGTTTACATTGTTTCAAACTTGGAAATAAAATCCACTTAATTTACAGAAAAACTTTATCTTGAAAAGTAATAAAAGTCTGCCATTAATTTAAAATGTTTACATTTCAATTACTTGAACCATATTTCAATCCTTTTGTCAAAATAAATGCAGCACTGGAATTTTTATTCTAACCCTTATCTCTATCTATACAGCAGTATTTAAAAGTCCACTTGTTTACAAGAAATTACATTATTTCACTAACACTTAAGTTTTGTAGTTGCTTTAACGAACCTACCTCACACATTTTTCTTACACTGAAAACGCCATAAAATCACTATATTTTTAACACTAAGTGTTCTTCCATATTTCTAAATAAGTAAGTTCACACCTACTTTCATCGTTTTACTACTTTTGTGAGGAATGTAATATTCTTGTCATTCACAGGATGATCCTCTAAAAGAGTAATTTAGCTTACCTGCTAGTAAATTGAGTGTATTCTGAAGAAAACAAATTTTCTTTCTCATTACACAGCCATGCTTGCGCTGGATGACTTGGTAAATTAAGTGAAGTTTCATCACATTTTAAGGTTCCAGACAACTTATTAAAAAAAAGTACATAAGTATAAAATAAACTGAAAAATTATAGCATTTATATTGTATTACTTTATATACATATTATTGAGTAGCCTCCTAGAGGAAAGAAAGAAAATTTGAAAATTATAATAAAATGAAATTTATGAAATATACATATAAATGTCCTTTGTTGTAGGGGTGAGAAATATGCTTTTTGGTATAGTTGCATATACAAAATGATTAATTATAAAGATCTTTAAAAATCTCAGAAAACAAAAACTTCAAAGATTACCAAATAAATAACAGATATTCCAGTCCATTGACCTCTGACTGAAAATCTTCAGCTGTTGCCCTCTTAATGCATATTTTTGTACTTTTAGAGTGCTGTTGACTAGTGATTTTAGTCTACTGCCAAACATGCAGCTGAAGCATATCATTTTTTTTTTTTTTGCTACTGTGAAATAAAGTGTTGAAAGAAATCCAAAATAAAGAAAAAAATTAGGAGCAAATGAAAGAAAAGCTACATGAAAAATTACATCTGGTGAGGAGGAGGCAGTCAGAGGATTCTAAAAGTAATTGTGTTTTTCAAGTCAATAAATTGTATTATTAATCACTGTAGCATAGCATAACCTTAAGAAATGAGCAAAGATCGAGCACTAAGAGGTTTCCATGACATGTTACCTTTGGCCAGTGCAGCTGGTTTGGGAGAAGCAGTGTTTGTGAAGGGAAACGGGCGGAATCTAAAGCTAGCCATTCTTTCTCTAAGGCAGCCTGCACAAATAATAACATTAATGTACATAATTTAGTTTGCATAACTTTTACAAAGAGTCTTTCAAATTGTCTTATATACAACAAATGTTAAGAAAGTATATCAGAACTTTTATTTACAGGAAAATTTGCTACTTGCTATTATGAGATGTTATGCATCTGTTTAATGCAAACATTCTGAAAAATGGGATAAGAGTTTTCATCCCCAAGTGGGATTAAGTGAGAAGTCAAGTGCTCTGAAAACTTGTGGATCGCTCAGTGTATTTAACTGTCTGATAACTATGACTCTGAGCCAACTCATGCTGTAACTGAGGGAAATAATCTTTCAGCTCTTTATAATGCAAATTATAATATTTTCCATCAAACCTCATTATTGAAAATTCGTAGTATTTTAACACATTAGTATCGATTTTTCTATAAACACTGCCTGTAGGATAGCTTTTACTTAACTTTTTTTCAAAATTTCACAAGTTTTCTGAAGAGGTAGAAAAAAGAATTTCCTGGCAATAGAAGGAAGATGGTTCCTGATATTATATTCCCTAATTCAAGTGTTGAATGATAAAAATATAAATTTAAATTTTGAAAAGATCCTGTTTTAAATCCCTTCACTCTTCATCTCAAAATATCTTTATTCCATTTATGTAAGTTCCAAATTCATTTTATCTTTCTTCAATGGAACTATACAAATTATGCTGATTAAAATTTAGGATATAATTATCTACATTTTATTTGCCTGGTCTAATACGGTTTAGAATGAACTTCTGTGGTTCTATAATGTTTTTTGAATCTTTACAAAAAAAGATGATCAGAATACCAATGAAATTGTTTTTTAATAGGTTCTAAAATGAGCAAACATATTTATAATTTAAAAACTAGAATGACTACATTCTGAGAAGACCTAAAAGCAATTTTCCATTTATATAATGTTAGTGTTTCTTGACTATCTCTTGAAAGACCATGGGGAAGGCAAGCCTAGAAGGCCAGCCTGACTACAGACTTGCAGCACAATGGCAGACTTTTACTTATAGCATTTAGTCTTAGGAAATCTCATCAAATTCATGTTATTTGAATATCTATGTAAACAGAACACTTCTACTCAGTTGTTAGATAGTTACTTTGTCCAATACTTTCTAGGCAGAGATTACCAATATATATATTACAGTTACATACCAGGTATATCTGGTTTGAGAATATATATACCTGGTTTAAGCAGTGCTATTTGATACAAAATTGCAGGATTCAAGACGGATGTTTTTAAATTCTTTCTTTTATATGACAAATAAAGGAAAATTCAGGTCTATCCCAGGAAAGATCAAGGCTCATGGCATATCAAATTAGTATCCCTACTCTGGTGAAAATTGCTAAAGTGAAGAGAAGATGTGAAGATATGGAGACAATATTACAAAAGGCAATGTACCAGACGATTCTGGGAAGATGGGGAAGTAGGAAGCACCAGGACCCTGTCTCCCAACCTAGACAACTTCACTGGCAGAATCTGTGTGATATAACTATTTTGGAACTCTGGAGTCTATTGCAGGCTTGCAACTTCCAGGGGAAGGCTGACTTGGATGGTAAATTGCAGTAATTTTGGTCAATTTCAGCTCTTGGCCCAGTAGCAGCTATCTATCCTCCATTCTCCAGCCCTGAGGCAGGCAGCTGTTCATGTGTTCCAGGAGTAGCTTGCACATAACTTGCAGGAGCCAGATTAAACAATGCGGATCCTGTCCTCCAAATTTTGGGAAGCTGTGCTCTGATCACTGATTGTTTCTTCTGATCACAGAGGTGCAAAGAGGTAGGTGGCTTTTGTTCTTGCTCCTCCCCTATTGTTTCAAGCTGGTGCCCCATCAGCTAAGTGATCACCAGGGGATTTAAAGAGCTTGTGTTCTACTCTCCTCCTCTTTTATTTTTCCTTTTTTCCCTTTTTGGGAGGCAGAAATTAAAGACTAGGGTAGTCATAAAAAACAAAAACTGCTAAAATATTCAAAAGCATCTGCATATACAGGGAAATTAGAAAGTCAACATACATGCCCAGGGAAAGGCACAGGATTAGAAAAGATCTGAGAAGACCTTAAGTTTACAACTCAGGCTGATCTCGGCACAGAGACAGCCTACAGCAATCTAAACAAAAATAAAAACAAAAACTCCACAGTAAACTGTGGGGAAAAGAGAGAATCTGATTTTCAGAGTTAACACATTATTAGATTCAATGTCGAGTTTTAAATAAAAAATAACATGGCATACAAAGATATAGAAAAGTTTATGGCCCATTCAAAGGAAAAGAAAATCCCTGAAAAAGACCTCAAGGCAGATTTACTAGACAAAGACTTTAGAATAACTGCCTTAAAGATGCTCAAAGAACTAAAAGAAGAGAGAAAATGATGTATAAACAAAAATGGAAATATCAATAAACAGATAGAGAACCTAAAAAGAAATCAACAAGAAATTTTGGAGCTGAAAGTACAATAACTGAAATAAAAAATTCACCAGAATTCACTAGTAGGATTCACTGGAGTGATCTGCTTCTGAATAGGCAGATAAAAGAATCAGTGTACTTAAAGATAAGAGAATGGAAAATATCAAGTCTGAGGAACAGAAAGAAAAAAGATTGAAGAAAAGTAAACAGAACCTAAGGGGCCTGTGAGACATCATCAAGTGGACCAACATATGCATCATGGGAGTCACAGAAGGAGAAGAGTGGAAGAAAGAGGGCAGAGTAATAGCGACCAAATATTTCCCAAATTCAATAACATACCTAAATATAAACATCCAAGAAGCTCAATGAACTTGAAGCAAGATGAACTCAAAGAGACCCAAACTGAGACACATTATCATCAAACTTTCAAAAGCCAAAGAGAAAATCTTGAAAGAAGTAAATGAGAAGCAATTCATCACATACCAGGGATCCTTAATAAGATTATCAGATTTCTTATCAGAAACTTTGAAGTCCATAAGGCAGCAGACTGATATAGCCAAAGTGCTGAAAGAAAATAACTGTCAACCAAGAATCCTATATCTGGCAAAACCATTCTTCAAAATTGAGAGAGAAGTTAAGAGATTCCCAGATAAACAAAAGCTGAGAGTTCATTACCATTAGACTTGTCCTGAAAGAAGTGCTAAAGCGAGTCCTGCAAGTTGCAATGAAAGGACACTAGACAGTAGTTCAAAGCCATATGAAGAAATAAAGATCTCAGTAAAGGTAAATACATGGGAAATTATAAAAGCTAATATGATTGTAGCAACAGTCTATAACTCCACTTTTTGTTTTTTACATGATTTAAGAGACTAATATGCTTAAAAACTATTAGATTAAAAGCTAGTATTATTGTAACTTTGGTTTGCAACTCCATATTTTGTTTTCTACATAATTTAAGAGACTAAGGCACTCAAAGGAATTATTAGCTTATGTTTTGGGGCACAAAATATATAAAGATGTAATTTTGTGATATGAACAACTGAAAGAGGTGGAGATGGGGCTGTAAAGAAGCAGAGTTTTTGGATGTTACTGAAGTCAAGCTGGTATAAATTAAAATTAGAGTGTTATAACTTTAAGATGTTAAGAGGGAATGGGGAGTTATTGTTTAATAGGTATGTATTTTCAGTTTTACAAGATGAAAAGAGTTCTGAATATGGATTCTGGTAATGGCAGCACCACTTTATGAATGTATGTAATACCACTAACTGTACGCTTAAAAGAGGTTACGATGGTAAATTTTATGTTGTGTGTATTTTGCTACAATAAAAAAATTGGAAGAAAAATAAAAAAAGATAACGTGCCACCTGAGGAGTCACTGGAAAAGGATCAGTACTTCCAGGCAAGGATTCTGACTTATACACTGGCTTTTATATACACAAACAACTGTTTTTTCCCTAAACACCTGCCACATCACCTTCTTTTTATATTCTCTGGGACTCCAGCTGTTTTCTTTCTGCAGCAGAACAAGGTCCCACAAAGCACAGTGATTTCTTTGCCATATCAATATAGATGTTGATGAAGGTCTCTTCTTTAGAAAACTACATAAAATCTGGGGAAAAATTTAAGTCTCTAAATTGACATCTAAAAGTGCAGAAAATTTTGAAAATAGTTTTTCTTGGTTTTTAATGTAAGGTCACAAATTTTTATAAGATTCTAGAACACTCTTTACCACCGTGTCTCAGAAATTTCTAGAAGTATAAAGAGGTTTAATATAAAATGCTAAAGATACTTTTAGTAATTATATAATCACAACTAAAAAATGTTACCAAGACTACTGATTTATATGAGCTCAAGCTTAATATCAGATAGTCTATTTTGGCAGTACCTAGTATGTTGAGGGAAAAAAGTCTCAAAATGTCAGGAGGAATTGGCCAGGATTATAAATATACTACTGTTTTAAAAATGTATATTAATATATTGCGCTTACCATTGGACATTTATACAAATTTCAGTTATTGCTTAAGAAAACTTTCTGTTCAGATATTAACTTACAAGTGAGGATTTGGAAAGCTTTTTGGTTATTAGAAGACTAGTATCAAATTTACTTATATATTAAAAATGAACTTAGATAAATTTATAACTGTGTGTTCACAATTAAACATATGAACATATACACATATATTTGGCTTTTGATCAGAGAAGAGATCATTATTCTATAATGCAACTTTGATAGACCAGAAAATAAGGCTTTCAGAAAGAAGAGTTGCAAATAACATTCATGTTTATTTGCATATGTATATACAAAATTTGTATGTCATCTAGTGAAATCCTTTCATTTGACACATGAAACTAGGATCAGACTTGCTCTAAGCCACAAGTCAGAGTTGCACAAGTCCTAGAAATTCTAAAAGCTGTGACTTGATCTTTTTCCTACTCCCTTCACTACCCCACTTTCCTCCTCTTCTGCCCAAGTTGCCTCTTGCTATCCCACAAAGAATTCTTTCTAATACTTCTTGATAACTTTTGTAGCATCTCAGAATCCTTACAGTTTGAAACTTGGTCCATTACGAATTTCAAATTTCACTTTCTAAACCCTCGCCTCCATTCTCAATGCAAAAGCATGGCTACTCATACTGTTAGAGATTGCTGTTACATACCATGCATGTCTCTTTTCACTAAACCAAACGTAACACTTTGCTCTACTTTTTTCCTTTGCCTACACTGTAGGTTTTGTTTGTTTATTTTCCCACAGTGTGCTGTAATAAGTAATACTCTGTGAAGTTAATTTGAGATAGGGATCAAAGATGAACTCCAGAGCTGAAAGTTGCCCAGCTTAATGCATTTTGCCTACTTCTCAAAAATTATTCCTGCAAACTTATTGAATTTGACTTTGGTTTGAGACAAAAAACAAATCCAAATTTGACTTTTGTGGCTTTCCACGTCTATCATATGTTAGCTTTTCTCATCTTCTCTGGGTTTAGGGACTTATAAGAGGATCTGTTGTTTAAATTTAAAGACAACTTTATTGGTTCTTTTATATGTTGGCCTCTAAACAGTATACATAAAAGAGAAAAAAATCTGTTAAATTAAGTCAACAAATAAAAATATCAATGAAGGGCCAGTGCTGGTGGCCTAGTGGTTAAGTTTGGCATGCTCAGCTCTGGTGGCCTGGTTTCAGTTCCCGGGTGCAGACCTACACCACTTGTCTGTCAGTGGCCATGTTGTGGTGGTAGCTGATGTACAAAAAGAGATTGGCAACAGATGTTAGCTTAGGGCAAATCTTCCTCAGCAAAAGAAAAAAAAATCAGTGAAAATTACTTTATAATTTAAAAGTTGTAAAACAAAAGTGCTAATGTAGATCACTATGCCACATCAGACTTCACACACATATTGCTTTTGATATTTATGTTATTATAGATATTTTATGACAAAGTGGCAAAAATTTCCCACAAAGGACATTAAGACCCAGGATCATTAAAATTTCTACTAAAGTAATTCTTTTAAAAATGTTATGCACTGGGGCTGGCCCCGTGGCCGAGTGGTTAAGTTCACGTGCTCCGCTGCAGGCGGCCCAGTGTTTCGTTGGTTCAAATCCTGGGCGCGGACATGGCACTGCTCATCAGCCACGCTGAGGCAGTGTCCCACATGCCACAACTAGAAGGACCCACAATGAAGAATATACAACTATATAAGTATGGGGGGGCCTTTGGGAAGAAAAAGGAAAAAATAAAATCTTAAAAATGTTATGCACTGTGGACTCCAGGACCAAGACAATGTCTTATTCATCACTATTTCAGAGTTCATTATGAGTAGTACATAATAGATGCTTAATGTTAGGAGACAATTCTTCATGGGTCCCCCACATTTCTGCATGTCTCATGACAGCTTTTTTCCAGACTATCTTCCCAAGGATCTCTGTATAGCTAACAGCCTGGAAAGATAGAGATGGTGTCCCCTCCTCCTGGGTTAGAGGGCACTGTGCTCCCTGACTCATAGGGTATGGGGCACACTGATTCAACCAATGGGGTTTGAACATGGTTCATAGTGGAGGAAGGAGCTATAATTATCTTGTGGGTAGGGTCCTTCACGCCAATTCAATGTACTGTTGCTGTTGCTTTTATATCTGAATGTAGACTAGAAATTGATGTGTTACATGTTTTACTTTTCCATCCCATAAGTACCAGAGGGGATTATCTCAGTAGGGGAAGACTTATAAGTACAGAAGTGTTAGTGTGACACACTTTCTTGTGATTTGATACTTGTGGTATGACCAATGGGTCAGGATTTAGCATAAGCACCTCTACCCTCTGATGTCTAAAGCTTTCACTATATAGATGACATTCTGTTTGTTGTCAAGTCAAAATGATAAGTAAATTATATCTCAATTGAAAAATAAAGCCTGAGTTTAAACCATCTTGATTATGATAAGTGTTATCATAACTCTGCCAGCAGAAGTTGGCTGATAAATCTGAACAAAATTCCTGGGGCCTGCATTCTAGGGTCTGTTCTGCAAGTAGTTTCTTGGGACTCTGTGGGAGAATGTGCAATGCCCAGTCTCTTCAGAAGCCAAGGAAAAAATACTGTCTCTTCAGCCTTTCACCACAAGAAAAGAGGCCTAACATCTTATTGGACCCCTTCAGTACTGGAGACAATACAAGCCTCTGTGACTGATGATTTTGCCAGTTGGAGCCTCTGGCCTCCATCCAGAGGCATTCCTTGTGGTTTTGGATTTGTGGCCTTTCTGACACAGATACCAGTATATTCCTATTGAAAAGCAGCAATAAGCTCTCTGCTGGACTACTTTATAAACAAAATGACTGACCCTTGAGGCCTTGTGACTCTCTGGCCTGATATTCCCGATTTGGGGTAGAACAGCTCAGATTCAATGACTATCAAGGTGTGGCCTCCCAAAACCTTACTTGTCAAAGGGAATAGCCAGCCTAGCCCCAGTGGCATGTTGGTGTTAAATGAAAAATTGTAAAGTATACTTCTTAGGGAAACTTGATTTCCACTCCAAGGCCTGAACCAAAGCTGCTGGCTTGGAGGGACCTCAGTTCACTCTGGTTCCCCTAAATGCTTGGGCCTGGTTCAGGGATGGTTCAGCTAAGCTGAAACCCAGCTGACTCTTGGGCTGTAGCCAGTGGCCTCACAGTTTGGTCTGCCATTTGGAAAACTACAGACTGGCTGACTAAAGACACTAGTGTTTTGATTACTCATATGTATGTCCAAGGACTCATTCCGTGATGACATGACTAGAATCAAGTCATGGATTAGGCCTGATTCTGTTTCTGATGTGGAGGCTATCAATGCATGCCAGACTTGTGACTTCTGCAAAATGTACCCATTTGTCTAATGGTGGAAAAGATCCCATTGCATGGATTCTTGCCCCTGCCTGCTCTTGGAAAATTGACATTACACTTTCAACACCTTAGCACTGTTGATACCTTTTCAGGTTATCTATAAGCTGACTTTGGCCATATAACTGTGGCCCTTGAAATTCACCTGTATAATTTTTCAGTTTTCTGCACCATTGGAGTCTGACAGTTATGTGCATTTTGTCACAAAACTACTCAACCATAAGCTGATAGTATGACTTCACCATTCTCACTTCCTCTGTCCACACACGTTGCTAAGGCATTTTGATAGTTAATGTGGCTGTCCCCAGAAAGGGATCATACCCTTGAAGCAACTTTCTAAGTAATGATTAGAAAAAAATGCATGGAGGGTAATATAGACCTGTTTCAACAACTCAAGATTCTGTCGGACCATTCCTGGGCATGATGCTATTTCTTTCCCCTAACAGTACGTCCCAGGCCAGCATGATTGACATATTCTCAGGATACAGCCTGGACAAAGAAGGCTCAGGACATACAAACTTAATGCTGGTCAAGTTTTATAAAAATGCATTTGTTCCTCTTGTTCCAGACCCTTCCAGACAAGAGGTCTAGGTTTGAATAGAGAATGATTAGAAAAAAGGTGAAGTGACACCTACTGAAATGGGACACTCTAATTTTGAGGATGTGGATGGAGAACAACCATCCAGGACCTTTGAAAGGAGCACCTCAGTTTCTGAGAGGTATAGGGAAGGGAGGGACATTGATGATCTTTTGTCCTTCAGAAGTATCCCAGAAGCCTTCCTCCACAATAAAAAAAGGCCCCTTTAGGGCCCTCCCAAACTGCTGCAAGCACCTTAAATTTACCTTATTGCTGAGTTTGCCATCTCCTTCCAGGAGGCTGTGACCACAATGTGATCGTCATTTCACTTAACTTTACTGAGAAGTCTAACAAGGCAGCAGGGTGGCCCAAGATCCTGCACCTTCCATGTAAAACATCTCTGGATGTTTCTCCATCCCATTTTCAGTCATCCAATGGGGTGGACTAATGCCACCTGGAAGGTGCCCTGGTTATGAATCACCTTCAAACGTTTAAGAAAACACCACTATGGCCCTGGAAAGTATGCAAGTCAGCTTCAGCTCATTGGCTAGGGTTGTTTTAGACAGCAGAATTGCCTTAAACCTCCTCCTTGAGGGCCAAAAAGGAGTGTGTAATAGCTAACACTTCCAGCTATACCTGGATTAAAGCCTCAAGTCCAGTGGGAAGATCAATACAGAAACTTAAAGAGAAAACACCTGGGGTATTGATAGTAACCTTAGTTAAATGCATCATGAGGATAACCTAATTGATTTTGTCCTAGCCCCTCTCAAATTATTCAGAGTGGCCACCATAGTGGGTATTTATGAGAAAATTTGCCACATAGACAAAAGGGGTAGATATTGTTGGGAAATAATTTTCCATAGGTCTCTAAGATTTCTGCGTGACTTACGACAGTTTTTTTCTGGACTATCTTTTCAAGAATGTTAATATAGCTAATGGACTTGGAAGATAGAGATAGTCCTTTAGTGTTTTCCTCTGAGGCAGAAGGCAAAATTTGTTTGCTGTCTGGTATAATAAAGATAATGACTTCCTCTTGTGCATAGGATAGGCAGGTTTACTAGCAGCCCTTTATAAAATATGGGGTTTCTTAGGCTTGGGATACCTAGGGGGGAATTCTTCAGATTCCTCCCTGTGGAACTTGGGGGCAAAGGGGATCTGATATGAACATGAAGCTCCTGCTGCCCGACGTGACAAGTAATAAATGGCTCATTTCTTCTGCCAGCATCCATGAAAGTGTGGCAGCCTAACTTAGATTGCACGCAGAATAAAATCTCAGATCCCTCACAATTCTTGGCACTTAAAAAATTAAGGTAAACTATACTTAATAAAACCAAAATAAATGGACTCTTGTTATGAGTGTTCCATTGGTTAGCCATTTCTTAAATGCAATCACACTTCAGAGAGGCAATATAAAAACTTCATGGCAGATTGATCTAGGCTTTTTGATTAAGGCTAATTTAGAAGACAATTTTATATTTACATCTTTTATAGCAATTGTAATTTCTGCAAGTATCCAAATATATTTCTGACATCCCCTAAACTTAGGGCCCTGTTCTATCTGTCCCTATGTACCTACCTCAGCACCATGCATAGTACCTGCCATATTGTAAGCATTTAGTATTTGTTGGCTGGAAGGGAAAAAATAAGTTTGAAGAGATGTTATATGACTACATTGTGATACGTCTTAAAGAGAAGAAATATGGACTTAATCCAAAGGCAGCTATTTTTATTACCTAAATGAATGATAAAAGGGAAGGCCTGGTTAGATAAGTCTTGCGCTTGTATATAGGAAAGTTAGAGAGAGAAATAAAAAAATACAGGGACACTGTGGTAACTTGATTATGTCATCTGAAGTTGTAAGATAATTTTAAAATAAAGCGGTAATGATGGAAAAGGAGTAAGAAATGTCAAAGGCAGACAAAGTAACAATACCTTCCTAATTGGTTCTTGGCTTTAATTCTCAGCTCTATAATCTCTGCATTGCAAACAAAGTTGTTCATTTAACTCTTGTGCTCAGACTCCAATACTAACATATTTGAAATAAAATCCCAAGTTCTTGACATTATATCCTAGGCTTTATGTGGACTGAACCCTGGCCATTTTTCTGTTTCTTCCCTACTTTGGTTCTTCTTCACCACTAATCAGCTCTACCTATTGTAAACTTTTTGCTCCTTTAGTGTAATAAGCGAGTCCTATTTCAAGGCTTCCACACTGGCCTTACACTTAGCCCAGAGCAGTATTACCCTATGCCTGTTCTTTCACTTTATTTTCACATCTCTATTAAAATATTATACCTTATGGAGGCCTTTACTGATCATCCAATCATATTCTATGCTCTATCCTTTAAGTTTCCTTGCTTTTTATAGTAATTTTCAACACCTTATTGTATTCTATATATTTATATGTTTATTCACTGTCTGTCACCTCAAGTTAAATGTAAGCTCTTTGAGGTCAGGGATCTTATCTCTTCTGTTCACTGTGATGAGAACATTTAAGATAACCACTGACTTGAAATATTGATTTATAAATGTTTCATTCTGACCATTTCATTCTGGTATAGCTTTAATTAAAATTAAGATCCTCCTGAGAACATCTACAAATATTGGATTTAAAAAGGAGCTGAAGGCACTCAAGAGCAATCAAAGCAGTGAGGACTTAAAGAGCCAAGATCCCAGAGAGTAGAGTCTTTTGCTGATGTGAACCCTACATTTGCCTCTGCATTTTCCCTCAGGGTAATTCCAAATTTTAAAAATTAACATGAAAGAGCAGACAAGTAGAAATCTGAGGCCCACTTGTAGCAGTTTCACTGGGATGAAGGGACAGAGGTTGAAGTGCAGGAATGCCAAGCTAGTTAGGATTGAAGGATCGAGATCCCTGAGAAGAGAGAGCTACAGAAATGTGAGTGCCAAAGTCATGTATAAAATTTCCCTTCACGTGTTTGCCAATTCCAGGTAGTACGTGTGTAGGAGAGAGACCTAGACTCAAAGTGCAATAGCAACAGCTGGGGTGCTAAAAAGCTAAGAAGAAATTTCTTCAGTCACTTGATGCTGTGGAGAAAGGGATTAGAATTTAGGGACAAACAAGGTGAAAGTAACCCAGTAAATATCTCAGTTTCAGTTGAAGACACCATATTGGCTCAACCCTAAGAGAAATCAGAAATAGACCAGCTTGAAAATAAGCCTGAAAAGGATCTCTGCCTATACAATATCTGCCTCACAGAATAAAATTAAATCCTCTTTAGAGAAAGAAAACATATTCCAGGGCCTTAAAATTTTTCCACATATGTCTAACACTTAATCAAAGATTAAATGCTAAGAAAGAGAATCAACTGACTCAAAATATAAGAAATAAACAGTCAATGGAAATAAACCTACAAGTGATCCATATCTTACAATTAACTGAGAAAGCTTTGAAAATACCATACTTTGTATGTTCAAGAAAATATAGGAAATGATAGAAAACTTCAACATATAACTCGATTTTACAATAAATAATCAACTAGAAATTCCAGAACTAAAAAATGGAATAACTGAAATTAAGAATTCAAAAGATAGGGGGCCTTCCCAGTGGCATAGTGGTTAAGTTCACAGGCTCTGCTTTGGCAGCCTAGGGTTCGAAGATTTGAATACCTGGCACAGACCTACACACCACTCATCAAGTCATGCTGTGGCAGCATCCCACATAAAATAGAGGAAGATTGGCACAGATGTTAGCTTAGGGACAATCTTCCTCTCTCTCTCTCTCTCTCACACACACACACACACACACACACAAAGTAGTCTAGGGTATGGTGGTAGGAGGGCAATATCTTCAGAGAAGAGAAAAATAAGACATTACTGACTTTTCAACAGAATCTACAGAAGGCAGAAACTAACAAAATGGCATCTTTAAACATCAAAAGCCAGAATTCTATACCTAGAGAAGATATCCTTCAAAATTTAAAGTAAAATAAATTTTCAAGCAATCGAAAACTGATCTGGACTAAAATAATTACTAAAGAAAGTCTTTCAGACAAAAGAAAATGATCCCATATGGAAGCATGTTAATACAGGAAGGAATGAATGCATGGAAGAAGGTAACCACAAACTAACAAGCTAATGAGGGGGAAAAAGGGAAAAACAAAAATACCTGATTAATGCAAAATAAGGCAGTGAAGAAACAAAAAAGAAACACAGAACAGTTAGGACAAATAGAAATATGGTATATATAAACCTAATTATACTCTTAATTGAAATAGTCTGAATACATCAGTAAAAAGAAGTATAATGCAGAATGGAATGTAAAAATAAGCAAAACTCAACTATATACTCTTATAAGAGTTTCACTTTAATTATAAAAGCACAGAAATATTGAATGGGATTGGTTAGGAAAATATATATTATGAAATTAACAGCCAAAAGAAAGTTGTTGCAGGTATGAAAATATCAGAGGAAGGAGCTGTTAAGGCAACTAATTAAAGAGGAAAACTAGAATTAAAGAGGGAAATTTCACATGATAAAAGGGTCAATAATACAATGATTTAACTATCCTAACTGTGTAAGCTCTAAAGTATGAGGCAAAATTCGACAGAACTAAAAACTGATTTAGAGAAACTGACAATGATAGAAAGAGATTTTAGCATTCTTCTGTGAATAACTGATAGAAATCGCCCCCAAATTACTAAAGATACAGAAGATCTTGAAAAATACAATTAATAATATGAAGTAATTGAGATTTTAGTAACAATATACTTAACATCTGCAGAATGCACATTCCTTTCAAGTGCACATGGAACATTTCCCCAAATTGATTACATGCTGAGACAAATTTTTAAGAAACAAATAACATCAATCTTACATTGAACTCTTCTAGAAAACAGAAACAGAGGAAATATTTCCCAACCAAAAGTATAAGGCCAACATAACCTTGATACCAAAATCCGGAGAGTTTTACAAGAAGAAAAATTTACAGGCCCAACTTCTTGAATATAAATGCAAAAATCCTAAACAAAATGTTAGCAAGTCAAATTCAGAGGTATATTAAAAAAATACATTACAGCTAAGTCGGTTTATTCTAGGAATATAGGTTTAATGTTTGAAAACCAATGATTGTTATATATATAAAAAGCATTTGATAAAATCCAAATCATAGCTATAATCTTCCTCCTCATCATATTAACCTCTTGGAAAGTTGTAAGAAGAAGCTAAGGAAGATAATTTCCTTAATCAAATATAGAGTTTCTATAAGAAATCTATATTAAACATCTAACTTAGTGGAGGAATATTGAAAGATTTCACTCTGAGATCAGGAGCTAGGAAAAGATGTCTGCTAATATCACCACTATACAATATTTTACTGGAAGTAGTAATCAGGACAATAAGGCAAGAAAAATAAATATGAGGCATAAGAATTGCAAAAAGAGAAATAAAACTGTCATTGTTCTCAGATGACATGATTGTGTATACAGAATATCCAAAAGACTTGAGAGACAACCTACCAAAATTAATAAGTGATTTCAACAAAGTAGTTGAATACAAGGTCAATATACAAAAATAAATATAATATCAGAAAACATCATATACATAGGAATAAATCTAACCAAAAATGTACAAGATCACTATGAAGAAAACTACAGAGTATTGTGGACAGAAATTTTAAATGGCTTAAATAAATGGTGGGATATTCTATGTTCATGGATTGAAAATGTAATGTTCTAGAAATAACTGTTCTCCCAAACTCATTTATAGATTCGCTGCAATCTCAGACATAATCCTAACACTTACTGTGCAAATTGACAGGATCATTCTAAATTCATACAGAAACAAAAAGGGTCAACAGTAGCAGTAATAATTCTTCCCTAAAGAGGAAGATGAAGTTGGAGCTCCTATAAGACTAGATATCAAAACATCATAAATCAAACAGTAATTAAAGTAATGATGTAAAGACAAACAAGACACCAATGAGAAAAATTAAGATAACCCTTGCACAGAGTTACCTGATTTAAACAAAGCTTCCACTGCAATCCATTGTGAAAAGTATGGTCTGTACAACAAATGGTATTGGGTCTATAAGATAACCAAATGTGTGTGTGGAGGGGAACTTGACCTCTTCCTCACACTACACACAAAAATTAATTTCAGATGCACCATAAACTTAAATGCTGAAAGCTAATATCATAAAGTTTCTAGGATATCTTAATGACCTAGGAGTAAGCAAAGATTCCTTATATGTCACAACAATTAAAAACTTTTGTTTTTAATTTAAAATTAGAAACATTCTGTTCATCAAAATAAACCATAGAGAGATTGAAAAGCCCCAGAATTTAGAGAGGATATTTGCAAAGGAAAACAGAGTAGTACTTAGAATATATAAAGAACTTCTACAAAATCATTAAGAAAAAAGATGAACAAAATTACGCAAGCACTGGCTCATGTCACAAAAGTGGATATCTAAATGACCAGTAAGTGTATGTAAAGGTATTCAACCTCATTAGTTATGAAAGAAATGCCAGTTAAAACAACTATATGATACCACCACAAACCTACTAGAATAGGGGAAAAGGGCATGAAAATACAAAGTGTTGGTGAGGATAGAGCGCCTCTGAAACTCTCATATTCTGCTGTAAATTGATACAATCACTTTGGAATATCATTTGACACTATCTACTAAACATTGGTACACATTATGATGCAGAAATTCTATTCCCAAAAGAAATGTGAATATGCACATCATTAGACATGTACAAGAAAGTTCACAGCATCTTTAGTCATAAGGGGCAATACTAGAAATAACTCAACAATAAGTAATCTACCAATAGTTGAACAGACTTTTAAAAAGTGGTATATTCAGGTAATAGATAAAAAGTGGTATATTTAAAGGAGTGATATATATACAGCTACACTCACCACAGATAAATCTCACAAACAAAATACTATGTGAAAGAAGAGTATATACTGTACGATTCCACCTATAGGAAGTTCAAAAATAGGCAAAACTACTCCATTATGATGGTGTTATGAATACTATGGAGGCATGAGGAAGTCTTTGGGGATGTTAATATGTTCTATATTTTAAGCTGAGAGATGGTTATGTGGGTGTAACTGTCTAGAGAAGAGGGAACAGAATGAGCAAATCTAAAGATGTAAAAGGCAAGTGCTCTGTACAGTAAAAGGGTATTCAATTTGGTTAGAGCCACAGGAGAGAAGTAGTGGATATGTGTGTAAGCAGATAAGTTTGCTACCTTATTGTGGATAATAACTTGAATAACAATTTAAGGAGGTTTTCTCATTTTGCTAGGCAACAAAGAACTACTTAAGGCTTATGTTGTCAGGGCATAAACAAGCTCAGAGTTGGATTTAATGAAGAATAATTGATGAAGCATTGTGTAAATCTGGTTGAAGGGTACACAGGAACTCTTGTAAATATTCTATGACCACGTTTACACACTGCGTAAATGAAGAAGATGTCAAGAAATCAGAAGCACACTTTTTCAAGTGTTATTTGAAAAAAATCTGTTGAGAGGACAAAAACCTTAGAAACTGGTGTAGCTCCAAAATAATATACTAAAAATATTTTAAGGCCAATATTCTATGTTGTATATATTTATATGTTGTAGTTGGTACTTACTTCATTAAATGTAAAATCTTCTAAATCTATTTCTTCATACTCTTCTTCAGATTCTTCATTCTTAATAGCCTCCAGAGCTGTCGTCAGTTTCTTTCGCAAAAGAAAGCCTTTGCAAACTGCCTAAACAAACATGGAAAGCATGTTATACAAGGTTATAGATCAAACTCCAGACCAGATTCTCTGTGTTCTCCCATTAGGAAGATAAAACATCTTAGACCTTAGTTTAATGGCTCAATAATCTGTTTTTTGAACTTTATGTGACACTTAAAACTGCAAGATAAATTAAACGACAGCTTGTGTCTAAAGTCCTGAATCTCAGGAGACATTCCTCATGGTAAGCAAAAAAGAATCTTTAAAACTCCCCAGCTGCACATGTAGGTCAACCAATCAATTATCCAACTATTCCTCCAGGACTCATTCTAAACTAAGAAGAAAGGGATATAAAGGAAAACCAATTTTGCTAATTTTCAAATGATTATGTATAAAATAAACTAACACACATTTAGGAAAACTTCAACATATACAAATGGCCATATTAGAGAGGGAGTATCATGGCCCATGACAATGAACTAACTTCATTTTAAAATAAGCACCGAATAATAGAAGTAAAAACATTCAGATTCCTCAATAATCTTGGAGTGGGGAAAGCCTTCCTAATTAAAACTTCCAGAACACTGCACTTTTTAAAAAATCAGTCTCTTTATATACTGCTGAGGAGTGAGCTCCAGCATATAGTAAGTGTAAAAAACAAGGTAGAAATAAGTGTCTACCGCATGCTGCCATTTATCTATGAAGGATTGTATATATATATATAAAATAAACATATAATTTATATAAACATATATTAAATATATGTATATGTTGTGCTAATATTTAAAAAGTGATAGTACAAATCATAAAATTAATTTTAAAAATTGTTACCTATAGAGGCAGAAAACATGGTGGAAGTTACAGCAGTAGAAGCTAGACTTCTCTGAATATACCTTGCTCGATTTGACTTTGGAATCATGCACATGCTTAAGATAATTGTAAAACAAATAAATATGAAATAAAAAGAAATTCCTGAAAAAATATAAAAATATGTTTCATGCTGTGGGCATAACCACACAGAAGCTATTTAAAGTGACTTTAAAATAGATTTATTTCACTATATCCCTAGTGAAATGCACTCAAAAGACAAATTTAACTCCAAAAGATACCTTAAATATGTTTTCAGAAATCATATTCTTAGTAATAAAATTGGTATTGTTACTCAGAAAGATGTATATATTGAGAAGTGGAATATACAAAAAATGGCCAGACCATAAATGACAATATAAGTCACCACAACTTCTACAGCAACCAGCCTAGGAAGCCAAACCATGACTGCTGCAACCTCTTGGCAATTAGCCAAGAATAGTTAAGAGTTGGCCAACGACTGCTGGCTTTCCTACTTTTCGTCCCTACTTCTAACTCAGAACCAACCAGAGATAACCAAATATGCTTCCTAAACCAATCGCATAAGATGCCCTCTTCTAGTTGTCTGCCTCTGATCTTCCCCATGCCAATAACGTCCAATTAGAGCATACCTGAAGCCTTTTCTCTTTTTTTTCACTATAAACACTTTCCACTCTCTTCTCTGCCTTTGAGTCTATACCAAAGGCAAGCAGTGGTGACTGACTCCCTTGCTATAGCATGCTCTGAATAAATAGCCTGTTTTTTCTTATTTGTGTGGTCATTGTTTAGTTCCACTATGTATGTGCCTGTGTACACACACACACACACACACACACACACACACACACACACAGGAGGGGGAGTGAGAGAGAGAAGAAAAAGAGCAAATTATTTTAATGTCATCAGGAACCACGATTTTGTATAAAAGAGATACAAATATAAAATCAAATAAGTAAAAATCCTTTAGTTCTAAATTTAATTTTAAAATATCAGTATGAACCCATGGTATATTTTTTTCTTAAAAATATATATTTTTGAGGCTAGCCCAGTGGTGTGGTGATTAAGTTTGTGCACTCCACTTCGGCGGCCTAGGGTTTGTGAGTTTGGGCCTCAGGCGTGGTCCTAGCACTGCTCATTAAGCCACGATGTGGTGGCATCCCACATAAAGTAGAGGAAGATTGGCACAGATGATAGATCGGCAACAATCTTACTCAAGCAAAAAGAGGAAGATTAGCAACAGATGTTAGCTCAGGGCCAATCTTCCTTACACAAAAAAATGTATTTTCAAGCTTAGTACATTAAAAACATTCTAAAAACAATGACCCCACCAGTAGCAACAAGCACTCTTAAATCCTAAAGCATCCCAAAATCCAGAGTGAGGTCTCTAAATATTATTCCCACTGAAGGAACCCAGGATCTTTGGAGAAATGACTGAATCTGGACCTGGGGCAAAATGTACACAAAATGAACCTGGAATATCAAGTCACATTAGAAAGCAAGGCAAGCTTTAAAGACTACTGAATCGTGTCAAAAAAGCTAACTTGAAGAGGTTACAGTTGGCCAAATAATGGACAATTTGGGCATAAATAAGAATAATAACTGTAATAGAATTAAACACATTATATATTTTAAAAATTTATGTATACATTATGATAGAACACGTTATGGTGAACTCTGGAGGATACTAGGAAACCACATTAATCTAAAAGTTGGTAAATAAAAGGAAAGCATCAAGCATTTAACCTGGCTTTCCAGTACGAACTACACCTCAGGGTAACTAAATAGTTGATTAGACACAGTTTCTCTTTATAGGCATATTTTAGTTAACAAATGAGGAGGAAATAATATAGACAGTATCAATATGTTGCAAACCATTAATAAAAAAATTGATTTGACAATGCTATCAATGGCCACTAATATTCCCAAAAGGCAACCAGACATTATGTACCTCCTCACTGTAATACATACCGTCACCTCTGAAGTATTCTTGATAAAAAACCAAACCCAAATCATATCAAATGTTAGATCTTACTGTCAGTTCACAGAAAATGCGGGGATGAGAAACATGTTAAATGATGTCATGGGGATGCTTTTGGAAAATTCAGAAGGTAGAAAATTTATAGGAGAAAAGACCTGGTTTCTTCAATAAATAAATTACAAGAAAAAGAAGAGAGGTAGTTACTACACATTAAAAGACTTAAGTAACATATAAACCAAAGGCAAAGTGCTGACCTTGTTTGTATTTTGATTAAGAAAAACCTGTAAACACACATTTATAAAACAGAGAAATTTCAACATTGATTTGATACTTGGTGATATTGAAAAATAACTGTCAGTTTTTAGGTTGGTATTACATTGCGGTTATATTTAAAATAACGTCTTATAGAAATTCATACTGAAATATTTACAAAAGAAATGATAAGCTATCTGGAATTTGTTTCATATGATCTAGCGATGAGGAGGGAGACATGGGTTGGTTATAGAAGATCACTACTGGCCAGTAGTTCAACTCATGTTGAAGTTTGGTATAAGTTTAGTATACGGGTACTTGAAGCTCTTCTATATTTTGAAATGATCCTCAATAAAATGTTAAGAGACTTATAGATGGTGCAGTTTTCTTTTTTCTTACAATCAATATAATTATGTGAAATCAGAAATCAAGATTTTAAAATTAGGTGAACCGTCAGGCTTCTTTTATTGGTTATAATCTGTAATTTCCAATAATCATGGATATGATCACTATTTTCGATGGAAACATAAAGAAACAGTATTCTGCCATGCAGCCCATCAAATACAAATCAGGGACAGTTAATTAGTAGAATAGATTTTGAAATTCACTGAGAGTCTATTATATGCCATTCACTGATGATAGAGCAGTGAATAAAACATAGACAAAAATCTCTATATATGAACTTTCCATTCTAATGGGGGTAAGAACCAAAAACCAAGTAAATAAGGAAAATATATCCAATGCTAAATAAATGCTACGGACAAAAATCAATCAGTGACAGGAGATGGGGAGCATTGGGAAGGGATTGCTATTTTAAATAGGGCAGCAGGGGAACCCCTCATTGTGTAGTTAACATTTGAATATATATACATAATGGATCCATGGGCCACTAACCTAAGGATACTATCAGCATGCAAAATTAATAGTCTGAATGTTGTTCCTTATATCTGTTCTCTGGCTTAAAATCAGGACAGGGAGATTTCTCTAGGGTCCCACAACTGCTGTCTTCCATGCATTCTTACACTCTGACTCTATGACTAGCTGGCCTTGCTCTATTCAGATAAGACAAAAGCTATGCTATAGCTGCTACTGCTGTCAACATTCTTGGGCCTGTGGTCCTTAGCAGGAGTTGGAAGAGGCTGATACAGACAGAAATACAATGCCTCACAGTGTCATTACTATACCCAGAGCGACTGGCTTTTCAGAAGTGGCAAATCCAGTTCTCTATCATGCTCATAGCCTCCTTTCTCTGAGGTAGTATACTGGAGTCTTTCTCTTCCCATTCCTGTGCTAAACACTTGAGCCTTTCAATGTTCCCTTCCTTTTTCCTAAAACCTGTGAGAAACCCAGACCTCCAGGAATAGGTACCAGTCCTCTACTCTAATTTCTGGGTGAGGATGGCATTAGTGAAGGGGCAAGATCCCCATAACTGTACTCCTCCACCCATCCAACATTTTTCACATAAAATTCAATTTTTCTTCTCAACTCTGAGATACATCCTTCACAAATATTCTCTGTGTTCTACTCCTCCCACCCCTAGTCCCACTCTTTCCACATGGAAGAAACTTGTGTCGATCAAACCTCACCATCTATCTCAACAGGCTCTTTTTTAGCTTCCACCAAGACAACCTCACAAAAGAGGTAGAGGATATGTTAGGACATTGTCATTCCCTCAGAAGCATTACAATGTCTTTTGCGTTTACACATGTGGCACACTTCAGATTCCATTTACATATTGAGGTCTCTTTTTCAGAAAAGTATGTAGTATGTTTGGCAGGCCTGGTTAAGCTATAGTCTCTCATCTATTTATTGCCTACACTATGATTTTCTACTTTTCGCTAACATATCTTTTATCTAACCCACAAATTTCTAATTCAAATTCTAATTGTTATCAACACTTTAAATCAAGTTTAAAATCATCTGCAAAATGAAAAACATAAAAATCATATAGGATTGTTAAACAGATTAAATTAGAAAATTTATATGCAGTGATGTACACATAATTGTCACATACTAAGCATTCATTAAATATTATTTCCCCAACTTCCTTGCCTCCTTATTTTTCATAATTCTACTTAGTTTATCAAATAAGAAAATTGTGATATTAAACATCACATAAAATTCAAAAACTACTATTGACAAAATTTTAATCATTTTTGCCTATAAAAATGAATTTCAGTATAAAAACAATATTCCACTATTTTGTAATGATATGAATAGATTATAACTTCTCAAGAGAGTTCAAGTTTCTCCTAATCTGAGGAGAAAGGATGTCAATATGAGTTAAGAACTTGAAGAGTATTAAACGGCAGAAACAAAAGAGAGGACATCTTTGTGTGATGAGTAACATGACTGAAAACATTGCTTGAGAAAGTGGCCTTCCTCTTTTTAACTTATCCATTATGGAGAATACCATCAGCTCTTTATGTTCTTTATTAGTCTCATGTAGTTGTGTTGTTATTGCAGACCTGGGCATTTCCTGTGCTGTCGGTGACTGGCATATACAAGCTACTTTAGAGGCAAACATACTATTTTTCTCTTCCCCCTTTTGTCTTAGTCCGTTTTGGCTGCAATAACAAATATACCATGGACTTGATGGCTTAAACAACAACGATTTATGTCTCTCAGTTCTAGAGGAGGCTATGGAGTCTAAGACCAAGGCACTGACAGATTTGGTGTCTGGTAAGAGCAAGCTTCCTGGTTCATAGATGGCCATCTTCTCACTGTGTCCTCACATGGCAGAAGGGACTAGAGAGCTCTCTGGGATCTCTTTTATAAGGGCACTAATTCCATTCACGGGGGCTCCACCTTCATGACATATTCTCCTCCCAAATGCCCCACATCCAAATACTTTCACTCGGGAATTAAGTTCCAATATATGAATTTTGTGGAGGACATAAATACATTTATAGCACCTTTCATTTTGAGATTTTTTAAAAATTCCTCTTATTTGGGATTCCTTTATCTGGCATTTATGCTCTCTGGTTCCTTGCTATCTTTCAAAATGCTTTCTCTCTAACATGGCAAATGGGTCTGTGACTTCTTACTCCTAGGGAGGTACCCTTCACATCCCTTCTTCCCTGACCCTGTCCTGGAAAGGTTCCAAGCATTAGGGAGACATGCTATCTTTCCCTTGATTCTTTTTTTTTGTTAGGTCATCTTCTCTTCTTCACTTACCCCTCCCTATCCTTTTTCTTATACCTAATAATGATAAGGTATTAAGATAAGGTGCAGACCTAGGGAAAAGAGAGCATAAAGGGAAATCTTTAATCCAGGCCTTCAATGACAAGAGCAAAAGGATTGATTCATGGTGGTTCACAATGGATCCAGACCAACTCATCAGGAATAGGATTTCTACAAAGCTCTAGACTGTCAGATAGTATGTATTTTTCTGGTGTGACACATACAGATACCTCCCTCACAAATCTGTCTAGGGTCAGGAATTCAAGTCCCAGCCATCTCTATTCAGTTTATGAGAAATAACAGTAATATAAATGTGTAATAAGTAATGTTCAGATTCTCCTTATAACTTATTTCTGTCAAGGTTTCAATTTTTCTGCCAGTCATCCATCAATGATTAATTCATCTTTCTTTCTCACATATTCAAATCAATTTCTTGGCTAGACAATTCTATGTGTATTAGACATATCTGATATCTTGTTCTTCTCCAACTACCATCAACTCCCACCCCCGGAACATACTATGTATACACTTACTCCTTGTTAAAATCCTTCACACATCTCTGACCATGTTCCTCTTAATATTCTAGCTCTTATGATACTCTAGTTGCACTATAACTTATTATTATTCCAATAATATGAAATCCTGCATTCTTTTACTTCCACTATCCTTTATAGCTGGAATTCCATTCTCTTACATATTTGCATTGAGCCTTATCTATTTCTCAGGTGTACATTACATCCTTTGTATTAGTTAGAGTAAGCTAAGTAGTATAACAAAAATATTAAAAACATATAACTCAAAAACAGTTTATTTCTTGATCACATAATGAATATTGAGAGAGTAAACAGGACAATGGCGCAGCACTTTAACATAAGGTGATTCACGTATCCAGGCTTTGCAGACTCTGCAATCCCAACAGCTTCCAAGGATACCTCAGAAGCTATCTTCATTTCAGCCAACCAGAAAGGGAGAAGAATATGAAGGAAAGTCTGTGGAAGGTTTTATGGGCCAAACATGGAAGTGGTGCCTATATCTTTCACTCACATTCTATTGACTAAAACTCAGAAAAAAGGTCACACAGAAGCACAAGGGAAGCTGGGATATCCAGTCTGGTTGTATGCTAGGAAAAGGAGGATGTGGGTTTGGTGAGCAGAGAGAAGTCTCTACCACATCCTTCATGAAATCTTCATTTTGTTCTTTCTAAAGCCCAGGTTCTTTCTACTATATCATGCTCTGCTCTCCAGGATGATTAGGCAGTCTAGAATTCATACTTTAAACAGTTTAAGAAACTAGATGATTGTATTCAGAAGAAGAGAAAATGAAGTTGAGTTGACTTCAATGATTTTAAGTTACCATGACGTACAACAAAACAGACTTGCTCTAAATTGCAAAGAAAGGCTGGATTATGCTTACTTTTGTTAACAGATACAAAGAAGCTCAACAAAAAGACATTCAGCAGAGATATCAGTCACTGAAGTAGACTGTTTCATAGGTAATGAAGTTCTCTTTATTGAATGGAATGAAGCAAAAGTTTAATATCCATTTGCCATCAATGCTGAAAAATGTATCACTCATCCACTGATGACAGAAGGGAATTTAGACTTTATAACATATTCATTCCTCATGTAGCAGAATACTATTTTGAGATGGTAACTGAGGTTTCTTTCTTTTCCTTGGAGTTTCCTTGAACCCATTGCCCTCCCCCAACTCCCACCACTATTCAGGCATCAGTAACAGCTTTGTCGATGCATTGCCCTTAGGAGTACAGTCCAGACAAATTAAGTCAACAGAAATACTAACTATATTCATTAGTACCATAGCAAAGATAATTCTCTTGAAAACTATGGCTTTAATAGCAAAAGCTAGCAACTTAATTTTAAAGCTATTCTTCCAGTTGCTTATGCTAATACTTTGGAGGCATCCCTGACTCTTCTCACTCTCTCATATACCACATCCTCATGGACTAACACTACCAGCTCTCTCTTCAAAGTATATATGCATACCCTCAAGATAAATCAACATATACTCTGGGATGTGATTTTCTTACCAGTTCTCACTGCATCACTCCAGTCCATGCTACCATTATCTCTCGTCTGGATTACTGCAATAGCCTCCCAGCTGATTTTGCTGTTTCTACTCCTACCTTCCTGTGGTATAATCCCAACATAAAATAAGCTTGATCATGTGAGTCCACTGCTCAGATTTCTGTAATATCTCTCCACATCATTCAGAGTAAAAGCCAAAGTCTTTACAATGACTTATCCGTCATAAGTCCTACTCTTCTCCCCTTTATCACTCTCCAGTCACACTGGCTTGTTGTCACTCTGTAAACACAGTGGGTATGCTCCTAAATCAGTGCCTTTGAATCTGATATTCCTCTGCCTGGAATATTCTTCCTCTAGATTTCCAATGGCTTAATCTCTCACTGCAATGTTTCCTTTTCTGGTTTTCCATATGCATCCTGTCTAAAACAATAAACCTTCCTTTGGTACACCTATCCCACTTTTCCTGCTTTATTTTTTCCCCTTAGTACTTATTATTATCTAACATACTTATTTAACTTATTTATTAACTGCACATCCTAACAGAATGTAAGCTAGTGAGATTTTCGTGCCAAGAAATATTTGCTGAATGAATAAAGAAACGGAAACACAATTTCTGTTTAGTTACCATCATTCAATTCAGGCACAGTTCTGTGAATTTCCACAGACCTCATTTTATGTATTTATTTAGTCTATGTTTGCCTCTTCCACCAGGATGTAAACTCCATGAGAGCAGGGATTGCTTATGTTTTGTTTGTTTACATTTCTTGAGCCTAGAACAGTGCTTGACAAGTAGCACTAAAAAATATTCTAAAGAACATTTGCTGTTCAAAAAAATATTTATAAAAATATTTGATGAGTGAATAAATAAAGGGATGAATGTGATCAGGTTAAACTTTATTTCAAACTCTGGTCTTGGTGAGGGTAAATCAAATCTATCACTACTTGCTTTTGGAATTTTTAAGTTATATGGGTATTTGAAGGACTTCAATAATTATTTTAGCAGATTTTTAAATATGCTTCTAGAAATAGTTTTAGATTAGGCCAAATGAGACCTGCTTTGGCTAATCAAATGTTAGCAGCTGTGACAAATGACACATCTGAGCAGAAGTTTTAAATATGATTATGTGGTTCAGCTTAGGCCTCAGTCATGAGAACAGTATTTCCAAATTGCAGGCTATTCCTTCAGCCTAGACACTAAGCAGAGGCACAGCCAACCTGCAGGCAACCTTCAGCCAACCTATAGCCTACATGTCACATGAGAAAGACATAAACCCATATATTTGTAAATCACTGATATTCGGGGGTTGTGTGCTATACAGAATAACCCAGTGAAATACAACTAACACATCTCTCATGTCTATTTCACCAAAAGATGAAAACTAACCTGAATAAGAATAGCAGCCTTCTCTCTCTGTTCTTGGATATTTACAGTATTTTCTCTTTTTACTTTTCTTGAAATAGGTTGATTCTCGATGCAGGAATTTGCCTGGGTTGTCAGGGGTCCTGGTGCAGCAGTATTTAGCCTTGTAGACAAATGAATCTGTTTGCGCACAATGTAACCACGCCAGTATGCCTGGATTACCATAGCCGCCATACTTTTAAGAAAAGAAAACATTTTTATTGCCCATAAATGCACATGGACTATATAAAGTATTATTTAAAAAGACCACTTATTTTGTTTAAATATAGTCGTAGAAGTAAAAACGGTACGGAAACCTTCAAATCTGAAGGAGAGAAATGGGTCAGTAACTTAGTGAGGGATGTGAAAACAAGGGATTTTTGTTTGTTTCTTTCAAGGAGAGAGCTATTCCTGAGATTTTGTATAATACTGAGGATGCTGAACTAATGGGGGGGGGGGGGAGTGATGATGCAGAAGAGAGGAACAAACGTAGGAGCCAATGTTGAGCTGGCAAGAGAAGATGGGATCCTGTTCACAATGGAGAGTTTAGCTTTGGAGAGGAAGGAGGGCCTCCCTTCACTGTAAGAGAAAGGACCTCTCAGTTCTTGGCGATCTTCACTTTCCTCCCTGCCCATGGACAAATACTTAAATCATACTCTTACAAGCCCAGTGGTAAATTCTAACACTTCCTCAGCCTACATTTATTTGCCAATTTCAACCTCTGAATCAATCAATGCTGTGTTTTTCCCAAATCCCCTAAGGCTGACCAGCAACATTAGCAAAATTTAGATAACAATGTATAATGATTGTAAGTGGGTTCTCAGTGTCCTTAACCATTTAACTCTTCCTAATTGGATATGTTTTCCTTCCCCCCACAGATTATTGCAGGGATATTATCAAGGTACAGAGTAGAGTCAAAATGATAATTATTCTATCTTAGCCTTTTTCCAAATTCCTGAGTTTAGTTTAAAATGCATATGAACGAGAAATGATTCTCGCAAATCCCCCTGCCCTAGTGCTTCCTTGAAACAGTTTTCAGTAATTTTATAATTGCCAAACCCAGTGAAATTTTCTCCTTCCCCATATTAGAAAGGAATGATGTAACCATTTTCTACTGTTATTTTGCTTTATTTTTGTTATTACTACTGGTGTCATCATCATCATCATCATTTTACCTAAATCCTCTAGAAGCCTTCGATTGATTTTGTTATGAATAGAAAATTGAAGTTAATGGATAAAACTTCTGGCCTAAGATAAACTACTTATACACCCAATACTTGGAAAACATAATCATGTTTCAACAAATCATTTCCTCCTCCTAGGGTAAACAAAACTTTGTAAATTTTGCTATGAAATTAATTCACGTTTGGCTATTCAATCATCAATTCATTCCTTTATCTTTTGAACAAAAATATGTTAGGAAATTTGAAAGCACTATAATAGGTATTCTGATAAAGAAAAGAATCTGAAAATCTGTTAGCAATGTATAGTGGTAAGGAATGAAAGGCCCATAAGAAAAAACATTTAACCTGAGACAGTATGTCATGTTTCTCTACAGATACATACAAGTTTCACTGACTGTAGTTGTGAATTTCTTCTAAAGCTGACCAGTCATTGAGTGCTTGACTTCCTCAGCCCAATATCAACAAAATTTCCAAAGGGAAAACAAAAATGTAGATGAGGGATATTCTCCTCAGTGACACTAACACAAGGCCTGCTCTTCACTACATTGAAAGCAGGTTAAAAAGCTGACTTTAGGCTTCCTGAATATAGGATGCTCTCTCTGTTGAGAAAAACAGCTTATATTATTACTATCATTATCATCATCATCATCATCATCATCTTTTTTTTAGTAAAAATCATAATGACAAAAATGCCCTTAGCATAAGAACATACACAAATCAGGTTTAGGAAGCACCTACACAACTGACAGTGAATCTTCCTGAATCACTGAATGGCAAGGTTTAGCAAGTGGCTATATATTTTCTCTTTACTCTTTAGGTCTTTGGTTTGTCTTATATTTTCAGTTCTTCATCCTTCCTTATTATCATCATTTGGCTATTTTATTTATTATGGATACAGAAGTTCTAAATGTTTTTATACGAAATTTCAATAGGCAACATCTAGGGTTTGGAGATAAAGCTACCCCAAAATATGGTACCCTGGCATATAGTGTTGTGAGCTGAAGGCATTTCAGAAAAGACACGTGCAGGAAGGACTTTCTGACCTTCCCTGGAAGCAGGTCACAAGACAGTCATGTGAGAGGTACTCTCCCTATACCCAAAGGAAGGAAGCATTCTTACCTGAAGATGAAGGACAAGAGGAATCTGAATGAACAGGACTTTCTAAGTTTCCCCCAATTTACCGCTCTTAGCTCATATCCTTTGTCCTACCATATTTTTCCACAACTTTCCACTCTTCATCAAACCTAATATAAAAATGCTCACTATTTCTTCAGGTCTTCATTTCCTTCTGAAGGCTCCCATGTCATGTAAAACCTATATTAAATTTGAATGCTTTTCTCTTATTAATCTATGTATTAATCCCTAATTAATCTAACAGGGGACCTAGTAAAGAACTTAGAAAGGTAGAAGAAAAAGGTATTTTTTCTCCTCTACAGAGCAAAAGCAATCTACTAAATAAATTGGTAAAATATAAGTCAGGAAATGTTAAAGCCACTTTCAATAAACTTTTTTAAAACTTTGCATCAGGAAACACATGTTAGCTTCAGCACATCTAACTATTTAATATAGCTCCCAGAAAAGATATCACGATTCACTCTGACAACTCCTGAAGGAACAAAGACTGGAAAAGGCAAGATTAACGACTGCGACATTTTGTGTTCTGCCCTGTTCAGTACCAGTTATTACAAGAGAAGTTGAATCTGATCATTTTTAATTTTGTTGGCTTGACACTGAGGACAAAAGTAAAAAGAACAGAAAAAGTTGACAGGCCAAAATAGAAACCAATCTTTGCTTGTTCAACAAACAATTAGAGCCAACCATCAGCTCTTTTAGAGTTTAATAGTTGGAAGAGGTTTTATGTAACTAATCTCAAAGAACATTGTCCTACCTTACAGAGTTCTTATGCCAAAGAAAATTGTAGTACCTGTAATGAAATACTTGCTTATTAAGTGTTTACTAGGTCAATAAGCAAAGAAATAGCAATTGAAAAGGTATATTTTAAAAAATAAAATACCTGATTACTCATAAAGTATCCTTTATAGTATTTTCAGAATAATGTAGCATTTTATTTCTTCTTAAAAATTCATTTTAATTGGTTAGAGATTAGAAGGCAGAAAAAAATTTCATATTTACTCATTTGAAATTATACAATACTAGATAATTAAATCAGAATCTACCAAAATTCAACCAAATTAATCTACACTGTAATTAATAATTTGTGCACATCATAAAAACAAAATCAAGGGAATTAATATGAAATATAATAGTGATTTAAATTCTTTAGCAAGCTATAATTTGGTAACAATGACTAAGATTATCCATAATAAAAAATAATAAATATACAACTTTAAAAGAAAAATGATCTCTAAATCTTACATTTTTTCATGATTTTCAATATTTTTGTTGTTCCTCAGCAAAGACCTCGTCATCACTCCTTCCATAGATGGTATTCTTTTGGTGGGGATACTGCCTGCTTTGCTGTCTTCTCTTTTCTGGCCTTCTACTTTTTCCTGATTTCTTTTCTCGGTATCTTCACATAAGGAGAGGTTGGTTGATGGGAAGCGACTAGGGCCAGAGTCCACTTGTTTCTCAGAAATATCTGGTGAGTCTGGTTTCTGTTCATTTGCATAGGAGTGGAGGACTCTACTTTGCAGGATGCCATCGCTGTTGGTAGGTGCCAGATGATTTTGCTGGGCTTCTGATTCATCTTTCTTGGTGATACTTACATCTCCATGTTCATGTGCATATCGATATTCATTACTAAGTGTCATCAATTTCTTAAAATAATGGCAGAGATTTTCTGCTGCATCCAAGGTGAGTATATTTCTGAGCAAATAAATAATAAAGGACATTTAATAGGAAGAATTATATCAGCAAATATTAAAACTTGTAGAGGTTTTGAAAATTTCCCTGTGTACCCTGACATAAACATTAAACTTTACTATTGCATTCATTAGAAAGTTATTTCTGGTTGTTTATATAAAAATTGATCTCATTTCTAACAAAATTTTAAAATATTTGTTGAGTTAATTTTAATCTGTTAATCCAGACAAAATGTCTGGAAGTTTTAGGACCATTTTTATTCAAGGCATTTTTGGTACAAATGAATGAGAAAAATCCATGTTTTTACTACCATAAACACAAGAAATCATGGCTGCCTAAATTTGGAGAAGTTATTTATGAAACAAAGTTGAAAGTACTTTCTACATTGACTCTTGCCATGCAAAATATTTATATTGGACTTTTAAACAAAGAACTTATATTATGGGAAAGTTTTTATTCCCATTTTTCTCTGAAAAAAGAATCAATTGCAAAGAGAATTCAAATATTTTAAGATATAAATGCCTGTGATTCTCTCGAAAAATTGCTGGATTTCTATCTTATTGAGGTTAGGACTTGTCTACTTAAACTTTCGGGTTTGTCAGATTTGAGGCTCTCAATTGTAAATGTAAAGGGCTTTGCACCTGTATGAGCCTTATTCACGGCTACATTTTATTTATCTTCCTTTATTTCCATTTTATTAGTTTTTAAATTTTACTTCAAATTTATATTTTCTGACTATATTTAATATACAGACACAAGTTACCTTCAATTTTTTCTGAAACAATGCAGAATATAAATAAATACAAAAACATTTAATCATGCCAAATGAAATGAAAGTTAAAATTATTTCCTAAAATGTAGAATTAGACAGTTCTTATGTTCACAAAAGTAATTATTAGACATTAGGATAGGCCCATCCAATATATGTTTGATATTTTGTATTTCATTCATTTTGTTGGCTAATAATGCAAAAGATATTAGGATGTTCAATATTAGGATGTCAAATGTTTATGGTTATGTGTTGAATTCAGTAGCATCTATGATTAAACATATAAAATATAGTCTATTTTCCATTTTCAATGCTAAAATAAACCTTAAATTGCAATGACGATAAATTGTCCAAAAGAATTGAGAAATGTAAATTTCAACATGAGGGTTGTCAAGGGTCACCTTTACATAAAAAAATTGTTCATTACCATACATATACAAGGAGATAGCAGTTTAGATTTGCAAAGAGGTAAATGTAAACAACCTTAGTATTGTTGAAAGTAAACACTATCTATAACAATTTGAATTTTCTTTTCTTCTTCTCCCCAAAGCCCCCCAGTACATAGTTGTATATTCTAGTTGTAGGTCCTTCTGGTTCTGCTATGTAGGACACCGCCTCACCGTGGCTTGATGAGCAGTGCTATGTCTGCGCCCAGGATCTGAACCAGAGAAATCCTTAGCTGCCCAAGCAGAGCATGCAAATTCAACTACTCAGCCACGGGGCCGGCTCCTAATTGGAATTATTTTTAAAGCTATGAGATTTATTTATAACCTGAATAAACTATATTCAAAAACATTTAAATAGAAAAACTAACTCTTACAAAGGATGAGCATGTATGAAAGCACAAATAGCAATAATTTAAGTTTGTAATTCAGTAATTAAGTGTAGACATTTGGAAGCACATATTACTGTTCCAGTTATAATGCAAAGTCATCATAAGTGAAATATGAAATAATTTTCCTTTTTCATCTGTATTTTCAGAAGCAATACAAATTAGAAAATATAGTTACAGAAACATCAATTGTAATTCATTCATAGTAATGCATTCAGAATTGGAGGTGGGGAATGGGAAGTTCTCTTTCTTTGGTAATTTATTTATTTATTTTTGGTGAGGAACATAAGGCCTGAGCTAACATCTGTTGCCAATCTTCCTCTTTTTTCTTGGGGAAGATTGCTGCTGAGTTAACATCTGTGCCAATCTTCTCTTATTTTGTGTGGGACACCCACCACAGCATGGCATGATGAGAGGTGCATAGGTCTGTGCCCAACATCTGAACCTGCAAACCCTGGGCTGCCAAACTGGAGCACATGAACTTAACCACTACACAACCAAGCTGGCCCCTTTCTTTGATAATTTTTTAGGACTCTACTCTCAGCTTTTGTCCTTTGAATGTGTGCATGTGTTGACTGCTTTTCTCTACTGGGCCCTCATAATAATTTAATATATAAATATAACGTGTAATATGATACTTTATATATAATAAATATTATATGTACTATATAACTTGCCATGCTCTATTTGTATCTGTTTATTTATATAATTTTCTCTTATGCTAATCTGTGAATTCTTTGAGGGTAAAGTGTAATACTTAGTTTATTGTGTGTTTTGCCCACAATAATTGTTGAATAAATTTATGACTGAATAATTGAATGACTGACTGAATGAATGAATGTTTGCATCTTGTCTTGAAGCCATCTTCATGCTTTCATTTATTTTATGCAATATTTTAACTTTCTACTTATGTTGAAAATACATATTAATATATTTCAAACAATAAAAAGATGATGCCCAGAAGTTTTTCTAAAGGGAGAATATCCCTAAAACACATTGTTCTAATCTAAAAAAGTATGATTGTAGTAATCAGAATATTTTTTAAACATATATAAATTGCATTACATATTTTCATTATGATAAGGGGACGATAACAGTCTTACCCTTTTCCAGTAATATAGTTTTCAGTTAATAAATTGAGTTCTCTAATCTGGGACTGACAAAGTACCAGGAAATGTCCTAATTCTAGTTGACAGTGTTCTTCAGTGGGGCTTTCCAAATAAGAGTTTAGCATTTCACCATTGAGGATTCTTAGAGCAGGTAACATTTTAAGTAGAGAATGCCTATTGAAAACAAGAAAAAAAATTAATAATATGGAAAAGGAGAGTTTATATATAAAATAACCATATGTCTATTACTTAAGGACAGAGTATATCTCAGAAACAGCTTTTGATTTTGTAGAGAAAATGACACTATTACATTGTTAAAGAAATGTATGGTATCATGTCATGTACAAAATAAGTTTTAGAGTTCTGGACATAAATTTAATGATTTTCTTCTGAAACGCAAATGGAAAATTCAAGCAGTTGCAACTTGGTCTGGGATAAATAAAAGGCTGCATTATGAGAAGAATAATATCAGATATACTCTTTTAAAAAGAAGACAATTGAAATAATCTTACTAAAAGTTGCTGTTTATTTCAGAAATAGACATGAATTCTGACTGTTTCTCTTAGTAAAATATAGCGAGAGTAAGACTAAAACAAGAGGGGTGAGATTACCCTGTTTTTCATGATGTGGAAAAATCTAAAATTATGATATTTTTCCTTGAATTTTGCTAATAATTATAATTATTGAGAATCGTCAAGATGTGAGCCAAAGTCTATATCAATTTAAAAGACAAATGCTGTGAAAAACTGGGTCAGACAGCAAGAGCTGTCCACAAACCCTGGCGATTTAGAAGTAATTCCCAAGCCTTTCATAACGAGAGAGCAGTTCTCTTTCAAAAGGCTATACTGATGGTCACAGAATCAAAATGGACTTCCTGAATGAGTAAAACTCTTTAGTTAAAAATTAACAGTTGCTATGAGGAAAACTACAAAACTCTGACCAAAGATATCAAAAAAGACTGAACAAATGGAAGGATGTTCCATGAAGACATTTTCATGGGTAAGAAGATTCAATATTGTCAAGAAATCAGTTCTTCCCAACTTGATCTATATCAGCAAGATATTTTGTGGATATTAACAAACTGACTCTAAAGTTTATATGAAGAGGTAAAAGACCCAGAAAAACCAACTCAATATTGAAGGAGAAGAACAAAGATGGAGGACTAATACCACCTGACTTCAAGATTAACTATGAAGCTACCGTAATCAAGACAGCATGGTATTGGCAAAAGAAATAGACCTACACAAATACCGTAAACTGATCTTTGACAAAGGAGCAAATGAAATACAACGGAGAAAAGATAAAAGGTGGAATAACTGGACCATCCAAATGCAAAAAGATGAATCTGGACACAGACCTTATACCATCCACAAAAATTAACTCAAAATGGATCACAGCTCTAAAAGTAAAATGCAAGTCTCTAAAACTCCTAGAAGATAACATAGGAGAAAATCTAGACCTTGATTATAGTGATGGCTTTTTAGATGCAACACCAAAGACAATCCGTGAAAGAAATAATTGATAAGCTGGACTTCATTAAAATAAAAAAATTTCTGCTCTGAGAAAGACACTGTCAAGAGAATGAGATGATAAGGCATACACTGAAAGAAAATATTTGCCAAAGACACATCTGATAAAAGACTGTTATCCAAATTATACAAAGAACTCTTAAAAACTAAACAATAAGAAAATGAATATCCTGATTAAAAAATGAGCCAAAGACGTTAAAAGACATCTCCCCAAAGAAGATAGAAAGATGGCAAATAAGCATATGAAATACATTCAATATCATATGTCATTAGGGAATTGCAAATTAAAACAACAATGAGATTCCACCACCTACCTATTAGAACGGCCCAAATTCAAAGCACTGATAACACCAAACACTGGTGAACATGTGGAGAAACAATAATTCTCATTAAGTGCTGGTGGAAATACAAAATGATACAGCCACTTTGGAAGACGGCTTGGTGGTTTCTTACAAAACTAAACATATTTTACCACTTGATCCAGCAATCAGACTCCTTGGTATTTACCCAAACAAATTAAAACTATGTCTGCACAAAAGACTGCACACAGATGTTTATAGCAACTTTATTTGTATTTGCCAAAAGTTGAAAGCCTCCAAGATGCCCTTTGGTAAATGAATAAACAAACTGCGATACATCTGAACAATGGAATATTACTTAACATTAAAAAGAAATGAGCTCTTAAGCCATGAACAGACATGAAGGAACCTTAAATGTAGTGTTACTAAGTGAAAGAAACCAGTCTGAAAAGACTATGTACTATATGATTCCAATGATGTTACATTCTGGAGAAAAGTGAAACTATAGAGACACAAAGATCAACGGTCGCCAAGGGTTCAGGCAGAGAGAGGGATGAATAGGCGAAGCATAGAGGATCTTTAGGTCAGTGAAACTATTCTGTATAATACTACATGTGGATACATATCATTACACATTCCTCAAAACCTATAGAATGTAGAACACCAGGAGTGAACTCTAATGTTAAGAAGCAGGTAAAAAGTATTATGCTTTGTTAATAAAAAGTTTAAGGTAATTAAGAAGATTTGGGTCCATATATCTTGAACCTTTTTCATAGTCTTGAAGCTAGCAATGTTTGCCAACTCATAAACTACCTACTACATTTACTACAAAGGGTTAAATAAATGGTATATATCATGTTTCTGGTTGGATTCATTTTACGTTATGGTTCAAAAGCAGGATGTTATATTAAGATAATAACTATTCATCACAGGTGATGAGGCAATCAGAGGTATTCACCACAGAGGTATGACATTAAATATAACATGAAATCTTTGGCTGAGGCAGTCATCAAAGCAAGGAAAGGTTACTCTCTGAAATTGAGGCTGGTAATAATCAAAATACAATGAAGAGATTAACTATCTGTATTCCACCCTACCAAATTGTTTATTACATTACTAAGAAAGCTACACTGTATTCTTTGTAATGTCAAAATAACTTATTCAGTAATAATTATATACTGTCAGGTATGAAAGAATGATGCTTTTGAGATATGATAATAAAGGATGTTGAAAGTTAAGACTGTATTGGTGTTCATCCAAGTTAAAAAAGCAGATGCTCTAATTCTATTACTGATCCTGTTTCTTTGGATTAAATTTCCTAAATTATAGATGAGTAAATACAAGCCTTCAATAACTTGATGAAAATTGCCCTTGAGAATAACCAACAGTTCTAATTCTCTGGGTAGCAAGCAAATTTCTATCTAATACCTTGGTGTCTAGAGTGGACCTGACCAGCAGAAGAAATGAGGTGTACCACTGACAGACTGTAGACTGAAATAAGTACATCTTATAAGGAAAATGAATAAAGCAGACTTTCTTATTATAAGTCAGATTCCTTAGAAGTTAGGTAAAACTTATTTTTCTTTTCTTCTAGAGTATAATCATTTCTGGTTAAACAAAAACGGTAAGCCATTGGATGTACAAAACATTTCACCTGGATCCCAGACCCACAGCAGTATTGCAGGTGCAATAGCACCTATGACATACTCTTGAGCTGCCATCTTTCAGTCTCATTTTGGTTAAATGAGGAGGTGTCAACAAAAGGAAGGCAATACTCATGCTGCTAACATGAGAACCACAGGGAACATATGCATCCTTTATCTTAGTTACTCTCTAAATCTATTGCAATGGGAATTCAAGGATCACCCTCGCAGGGTGATGGTTCTGAAAAGATTGTCCTTGAATGATTCCATCAGTGGTACCTGAGATGCTTTTAAAATACAGTCTTCAGCTACACCAAAGATCTCTACTGGTGGGTTCAGAGAAATCTGTGTTTTTAAAATAGAGCCTTTCTTGTGATCTTAAAGGATAAGAACAACTGCAATGGGAAGAAAAATAGGCTACGACACATTATACTAAAATCAGAGATGCTCAGGTTTAAAAACCTTTAAAAACTCTAAAATTCTTATCATTTGCAAATTGTCTTAAATTTTCAGAAAAATATATGTCACTTGGAAATTTATAGCATGCCCTATATATCAACGATGGCAGAAGAATTTGCCAAAATAAGAGATATTGTGGGCCTGGGCAGTTATATTCCAGCGATCTATTCATGGGTTAACGTTGCCATTGGTTTTACATAAATGGTATAAAATTTTCTTAGAAAAGTATTCCTGTAACACTAAAATTAGAAAGTACATATCAAATATATAGAGAAACCAGCTTTCTATTCAGAAATAATTGACGACAAGATGAACATCTATTTTCACCAAATAATCTAATATAATCCTAGAGGCAAGAATATAAGAATTTGCTTTATTAGATTAATGGACAGATCAATATTTTACCACAAATATTTTACTTAATAGGTGTTTATTCTCCAGACAACCAAAATAAGTAAAAATAAATAAATTCATAGATGACAGGGGACATTAGGTTTGTTTCCAGGTATTACAACTGGCATTATGTGGAAGTTGTTCAGATCCTAACTGACAATAGATCAGCAAGGGGGAAAATGATAATTTTATCATCAAATAGTATCTTTTGGACATGGCTATTGATATAGATTCCATTAAGTTCAATATTTTAGCTACAGACAATAATTCTAGAGAATTTGGCTCAACAGGGCTTGAATTTTTACTTTGGAATATTTTGATGTCAGATTCATCATCTTTATATAAAAAAAATTCCCAAAAGTTTATTTTAGTCAGAATATTTTTAACCTCTTTTGGATGTAAAAATTTAGTTTGCTTGGATCTTCAACAGTATGACAATATCTTGAAATTTGTGATTTATACAATAAATATCCAGATTGGAGTTAGCGTTTTATTTTAAAGATCTTGTCTTTAATTTTTTTTTTTTTAAGCAACAGTTCTCAGATCTGTGTAAGTCAGTAAAGCATGGATTGGCCTTAAGTTCAAGTGTAGCCTTATAAAAGTCTATGATGAATGTGTTAGAAAGTGCTGTAACAAGTTGATTCATGTTGGAAATGAAGTATAAGAATACCGTGAGATCTCAATATTAGTTTTTCCAGCTGGGCTCCTCCTAGTCAAGGACTAAATCAATATTTCATTTAGTAAAAACTTCCTTGTGAATGTTCTGTCACTTAAGAAGCTCTATTAATCATTAATGAATGAAACACTTTCCCAAAGGAGATTCCAAACTGAGTTTGTGGATTAAGTTTTAAAAAGAGATTTCTTAGTACATCAGTTTTGTTCATGTTATCACTGGCTAGACATGAAAGTAAGAAGCCATTGGGAAAATCTATAACTAATCCCTTTGTTGGTATCAAGGGGTTATGTAAAGTTCACTGGAACACACTGCTTAAAGTTTGAGTTTATCCTTTATTAACAAATCCATATTTTATGGATTACTAGATTTTAAATCCTTTAGATAAATGAGTCTCTTCTTAAAATTATGAAAGTTGTATTAAGCTAACTGACCTAAGTGAAATTTGATAGGTAACATTTTCAAGGTTCTATTACTCTAGTTCAGAAAAGTTCATTAAAACTTTTAGAAATTATAATAGCTAAATAATTGTACATATTTATAATATAAACACCACCTATTTTCTCTCAGTATTATTTGTAATTAAATGTTTTCTTTAAAACGAAGTATATTACTTAGTAAGTGTAGTAAAAGGTGAATATTTATCGTTATATATTTATATTAGTTTAATATATTTTACCACAAGCCTATTTTATTCAACAAAATGAGTGTTTATACTCCAAACAAACAAAATAATGAAAAACAAATAAACTCAAAGATTATTCAGAACGTAGGTTTGTTTCTAGTTGTTGCACCTGGCAACGTGGCAGCTGTTCGAATGGAAACTGATGCTGGATCAGCAAGAGAATTCATGTTCTACTTGCCCATCACCTAATAGAAAAATTATTGCCCCTAAAGAGCTTGCTCTGAATATGAAATGACTATTTTATTTGTCATCATAGACTTGGTCTATACAGTTACTTGGGAAAATAAAGATATCTATCTAAAAACAGCCCATCAGATATTTTCTTTATAAATAATATCACCTGCCAAGTACAGTCTTTTTGACATAATTATACTCTTCTTTTTGTATGGTAAATTTCACTCTGAGATCTGGCTCCTAGATATGTGGGCCCAAAACTTGGGATTAGTACTTTAAATCCCAAAGTAAGAGAAGCACAGCCCCAGAAATTCAGCCAATGCATCTGGTTGGGCACCTTGACTGCTTCTATTCCAGATGAGGGAGTCCACCCAGCCGGCAAGAAGTCTAGAAACATATTTAGATGGCTTCTTCACATATACACAAAATTTTTAAATAGTTGCAATTTCTGATCCCCTATGATTTGACTAATAGTTGATATTTTCTATAATAATTTGTCATAATATTTTCTCAGGACACTTGGAGTATCTGATAAACACTATCATTCCCTAGAAGTCTGAGGACTCCTGTTTTAGAATTCCCGATATTGATAATTACTGTAAATCAACAATAATATCAATTGTCAATTTATAGATAATAACATTTTCAATCACTAAAATAAAATTAAATAAATTCAATAGAAAAATTAAAGGGGCTGAAACATGCATTTTTTCAAGCTTTTACACATTATAATGTAATTAAATTCTGTAACGTATTCCTTCAACAAATAATTTTGGGTGTCTACTACTTACAAGGGATAGAAGTATATATATATACTTTCAGTTCTGAACTAGAAGGATCTGTACTATAATCTAGGGCCACTCCTACTACTTAACTTTAGCCCTTTTTTTTTTATGGTTTTTTTTTTTATTAATGTTATGATAGATTACAACCTTGTGAGATTTCAGTTGTACATTTTTGTTAGTCATGTTGTGGGTACACCACTTACCCCTCTGTGCCCTCCCCCCACCCCCCCTTTTCCCTGGTAACCACCGATCAGATCTCCTTATCAATATACTAAATTCCACCTATGAGTGGAGTCATATAGAGTTCGTCTTTCTCTGACTGGCTTATTTCGCTTAACATAATACCCTCGAGGTCCATCCACGTTGTTGTGAATGGGCCAATTTTGTCTTTTTTTATGGCTGAGTAGTATTCCATTGTGCATATATAACACATCTTCTTTATCCAATCATCAGTTTCTGGGCATGTAGGCTGGTTCCACGTCTTGGCTATTGTAAATAATGCTGCGATGAACATAGGGGTGCAACGGACTCTTGAGATTTCTGATATCAGGTTCTTAGGATAGATACCCAGTAATGGGATGGCTGGGTCATAGGGTATTTCTATTTTTAACTTTTTGAGAAATCTCCATACTGTTTTCCATAGTGGCTGTACCAGTTTGCATTCCCACCAACAGTGTATGAGGGTTCCTTTTTCTCCACAACCTCTCCAACATTTGTCACTCTTGGTTTTGGATGTTTTTGCCAATCTAACGGGTGTAAGGTGATATCTTAGTGTAGTTTTGATTTGCATTTCCCTGATGATTAGCGATGATGCACATCTTTTCATGTGTCTATTGGCCATATTCATATCTTCTTTTGAGAAATGTCTGTTCATGTCCTCTGCCCATTTTTTGATCGGGTTGTTTGTTTTTTTGTTGTTAAGCCGTGTGAGTTCTTTGTATATTATGGAGATTAACCCTTTGTCGGATAAGTGGCTTGTGAATATTTTTTCCCAATTAGTGAGCTGTTTTTTTGTTTCAATCCTGTTTTCCGTTGCCTTGAAGAAGATCTTTAGTCTGATGAAGTCCCATTTGTTTATTCTTTCTATTGTTTCCCTCAACTGGGGAGTTATGGTGTCTTAAAAGATTCTTTTGAAACTGATGTCAAAGAGTGTACTGCCTATATTCTCTTCCAAAAGACTTATTGTCTCAGGCCTAATCTTTAGGTCTTTGATCCATTTTGAGTTTATTTTGGTGTGTGGTGAAAAAGACTGGTCAATTTTCAATCTTTTGCATGTGGCTGTCCAGTTTTCCCAGCACCATTTGTTGAAGAGACTTTCTTTTCTCCATTGTAGGCCCTCTGCTCCTTTGTCGAAGATTAGCTGTCCATAGATGTGTGGTTTTATCTCTGGGCTTTCAATTCTGTTCCATTGATCTGTGGACCTGTTTTTGTACCAGTACAATGCTGTTTTGATCACTGTAGCTTTGTAGTATGTTTTGAAATCGGGGATTGTCATTCCGCCGGCTTTGTTTTTCTTGCTCAGGATTGCTTTAGCAATTCGCGGTCTTTTGTTGCCCCATATGAATTTTAGGATTGTTTGTTCAATATCTGGGAAGAATGTTCTTGGGATTCTGATTGGGATAGCATTGAATCTGTATATTGCTTTAGGTAGTATGGACATTTTAACTATGTTTATTCTTCCAATCCATGTGCAAGGAATGTCTTTCCATCTCTTTATGTCATCGTCAATTTCTTTCAAGAAAGCCTTGTAGTTTTCATTGTATAGATCCTTCACTTCCTTGGTTAAGTTTATCCCAAGGTATTTTATTCTTTTCGTTGTGATTGTGAATGGGATTGAGTTCTTGAGTTCTTTTTCTGTTAGTTCATTGTTAGTGTATAGAAATGCTACTGATTTATGCACATTAATTTTATACCCTGCTACTTTGCTGTAGTTGTTGATTATTTCTAATAGTTTTTCTGTGGATTCTTTGGGGTTTTCTATATATAAGATCATGTTGTCTGCAAACAACGAGAGTTTTACTTCTTCATTACCTATTTGGATTCCTTTTATTTCTTTTTCCTGCCGAATTGCTCTGGCCAGCACCTCCAGTACTATGTTGAATAGGAGTGGTGAAAGTGGGCACCCTTGTCTTGTTCCTGTCCTCAGAGGGATGGCTTTCAGTTTTTGTCCATTGAGTATGATGTTGGCTGTGGGTCTATCATATGTGGCCTTTATTATGTTGAGGTACTTTCCTTCTATACCTATTTTACTGAGGGTTTTTATCATAAATGGGTGTTGGATCTTGTCAAATGCTTTCTCTGCATCTATTGAAATGATCATGTGGTTTTTGTTTTTCATTTTGTTGATGTAGTGTATCACGTTGATTGACTTGCGGATGTTGAACCATCCCTGTGTCCCTGGTATAAATCCCACTTGATCATGGTGTATAATCTTTTTGATGTATTGCTGTAATCGGTTTGCCAAAATTTTGTTGAGGATTTTTGCATCTATGTTCATCAGTGATATCAGCCTGTAGTTCTCCTTCTTTGTGTTGTCCTTGTAAGGTTTGGGGATCAGGGTGATGTTGGCTTCATAGAATGTGTTAGGGAGTTCTCCATCTCTCTCAATTTTCTGGAACAGTTTGAGGAGAATAGATATTAAGTCTTCTTTGAATGTTTGGTAGAATTCTCCAGAGAAGCCGTCTGGTCCTGGACTCTTATTTTTGGGGAGGTTTTTGATTACCATTTCTATTTCCTTACTTGTGATTGGCCTATTCAGATTCTCCATTTCTTCCTGATTCAGTTTGGGGAGATTGTAGGACTCTAGGAATTTGTCCATTTCTTCCAGGTTGTTCAATTTGTTGGCATATAGTTTTTCATAGTATTCTCTTATGATCTCTTGTATTTCATTGGTATCTGTTGTGATTTCTCCTCTGTCATTCCTAATTTTATTAATTTGCGATTTCTCTCTTCTTTTCTTGGTGAGTCTGGCTAGGGGTTTGTCAATTTTGTTAATTCTTTCGAAGAACCAACTCTTTGTTTCATTGATCCTTTCTATTGTCTTTTTTGTTTCAATATCATTTATTTCTGCTCTTATTTTTATTATTTCCCTCCTTCTACTGACTCTGGGCTTTGTTTGTTCTTCTTTTTCTAGTTCTGTTAGGTGTCGTTTGAGGTTGCTTATGTGAGCTTTTTCTTGTTTAGTGAGGTGAGCCTGTATTGCGATGAATTTCCCTCTTAGGACTGCTTTTGCTGCATCCCAAATGTTTTGGTATGTCGTGTTCTCATTTTCATTAGTCTCCAGATAAAATATGATTTCTTCTTTAATTTCTTCAATGATCCATTGTTTGTTGAGAAGCGTGTTGTTTAGTCTCCACATTTTTGCACCTTTCTCTGCTTTTTTCTTGTAGTTGATTTCTAGTTTAATAGCGTTATGATCAGAAAAGATGGTTGATATTATTTCAACTCTCTTGTATTTATTGATGTTTGCTTTGGTTCCCAAAATATGGTCAATCCTTGAGAATGTTCCATGTGCACTTGAGAAGAATGTGTAACCTGCTGTTTTTGGATGAAGTGTTCTATATATATCTATTAAGTCCATCTGGTCTAATTTTTCATTTAATTCTATTATTTCCTTGTTGATTTTCTGTCTGGATGTTCTGTCCATTGGTGTTAATGGTGTGTTGAGGTCCCCTACTATTATTGTATTGTTGTTGATGTCTTCTTTTAGTTCTATTAAGAGTTGCTTTACAAATTTTGGTGCTCCTGTGTTGGGTGCGTATATATTTATAAGTGTTATGTCTTCTTGGTGGAGAGTCCCTTTTATCATTATATACTGTCCCTCTTTATCTTTCTTTATCTGTTTTGCTTTGAAATCTACCTTGTCTGATATTAGTATAGCGACACCTGCTTTCTTTTGTTCATTATTAGCTTGGAGTATTGTTCTCCATCCCTCCACTCTGAGTCTGTGTTTGTCTTTGGGGCTGAGGTGTGTTTCCTGGAGGCAGCATATTGTTGGATCTTGTTCTTTGATCCATCCTGCCACTCTGTGTCTTTTGATTGGGGAGTTCAATCCATTTACATTTAGAGTGATTATTGAGATGTGGGGGCCTACCACTACCATTTTGTGTCTTGTTTTCCGCTTTTCTTCAGTTTCCTTTGTTTCTCGTCCCATGGTTTAATCTGTTCTGATGTAGAGCTGCTACTCTCTGTTGTTGTCCTTCTACTTATCTCCTCTGCTCTTGGTTTTGTAGCCCCTTTCCTTTTTTGGATTTTTCAGGAATGAGGGTTTTCCTGAGGATTTCCTGAAGAGGAGGTTTTGTAGCCCCTTTCCTTTTTTGGATTTTTCAGGAATGAGGGTTTTCCTGAGGATTTCCTGAAGAGGAGGTTTTGTGGCAATGAACTCCCTTAATTTTTGTCTATCTGCGAAAGTTTTTATTTCTCCATCGTATTTGAAGGATATTTTCGCTGGGTAGAGAATTCTCGGCTGTAGATTTTTGTCCTTCAGATTTTTGAATATATCATTCCACTCTCTTCTAGCCTGTAAAGTTTCTGCTGAGAAATCTGCTGATAGCCTGATGGGGGTTCCTTTGTAGGTTAGTTTCTTTTGCCTGGCTGTCCTTAGTATTTTCTCCTTGTCGTTGACTTTTGCTAGCTTCACTACTATATGGCGTGGAGTTGGTCTTCTTGCATTGATAAAGTTTGGAGATCTATTGGCTTCTGTCACCTGAAGATCCATCTCCCTCACCAGATTTGGGAAGTTCTCAGCCATTATTTCTTTGAATAGGCTTTCTGCCCCTTTCTCCTTCTCTTCTCCCTCTGGTATACCTATAATCCTTACGTTGCATCTCCTAATTGCGTCTGATAATTCTCGGAGAGTTTCTTCATTTCTTTTTAGTCTTGCTTCTCTCTCCTCCTCTGCCTGCAGCAATTCTATATTGCCATCTTCCAAATTGCTAATTCTTTCCTCCATATTATCGGCCCTACTGTTCAGAGCATCTAGATTTTTCTTAATCTCCCCTATTGTGTTCTTCATTTCCAATATTTCTGTTTGGTTCTTCTTTATCGTATCAAACTCTTTTGTGACATAGCTCCTGAACTCGTTGAGTTGACGGTCAGAACTCTCTCTTAACTCATTGAGAATTTTAATGATGGCTGTTTTGAAGTCATCATCATTTAGGTTATATATCTCATTTTCTTTGGGATTGTTTTCTGTGTATTTGTTACTTTCTTTCTGTTCTGGAGATTTAATGTATTTTTTCATATTGCTTGATGTTGTTGATTTGTGCCTCCGCATGGAGATAGAGTTTAGTTGCTCCTTTCACTTGTTTCAGCTGCTGTGGTGGGGGAGCAGCTGTTTATACTGCACCAACCAGGAACCCTGTCTGCAGTTGCTAACTGGGCCTGGGCCCCTCCTCGTAGCCACAGTGGCCCTTTGGATTCTCTCCTCTGCTGTGGGGGCCGTCACAGGGGGCCTTCAGGCTGCTGGTGCCTACTGTTGCAGCCCACCTAGATGTGCTCTCTCCTTGGGGTCTGCAACGGTGTTATGGGCTTTTCCAGCGGCCAGGGGTGGGATCACTTATATTTGTCGCTCTGTTGCTGTCGGTGCCCACAAAATCTCACTTGTCCTCTATGGGTCGTAGGAGAGCTATTGGCATCTTCTACAGTCTGTGGTTAGTTCACCTGGCTATGCTGCTTTTGCCCTGGGGTCTTCCAGCTTTGTGGCTGGTGGCTGGGTGCCTTCTACTGGTGCTGTGCAGAGGCTTTCCCTAAGGCTGCTGTGAGCCTGTAGGGTTTCCCCCTAGGCTAGGAAGCTGGGTCTCTGGAACTCCCCCCAGCCCCAGTCCTCTCCGAGATCTCCGGCTATCCCTAGACCCACGGGGCAGGCAACGGCAGCTGGGGGTCGCCCCGCCCTCTGGGATTCCCTCCGGGCCTCTCCCGGAGCCGTGAATGCTCGGCGTGGCCCCTCTGCTAATGGCAGACAGATAGTTTTGTCTGCTGCCCAGGCGGAACTCCCGCGCTTCCCGTCCGGGTCGCAGAGCCGGCCTTTGAAACTTCCCCCAGCCCCGGTCCTCCCCGAGATCTCCGGCAATCCCTAGTCCCACAGGGCGGGCAACGGCAGCTGGGGGTCGCCCCGCCCTCTGGGATTCCCTCCGGG